>NC_052951.1:24943368-25163327 GCF_013358895.1 Oreochromis aureus
GAAACACACAGCTGTCCTCAGTGCAGCCAGACTTTCAAATCGCAGCCTGTCCTGGTAAAAAACACCATTTTAGGTGAGCTAGTGGAAGATCTAAAGAAAGGACTCACATCTGCTTCATCTGATCATGCCTATGCTGGACCTGGAGATGTGGCCTGTGATTTCTGTTCTGGGAGGAAGCGGAAAGCCTCCAAGTCCTGCCTGGTGTGTATGGCCTCTTATTGTGAGCATCACCTTCAGCCTCACTACAACGTAGCTCCATTTAAGAAACACAAGTTGGTCAATGACGCTTCAAAGCTTCAGGAGAACATCTGCCCTCACCATGATGAGGTGATGAAGCTCTTCTGCCGCACTGATCAACAGTGTGTCTGTTATCTCTGCTTAATGGATGAACACAAAGACCATGTCACAGTGTCAGCTGCAGTAGAAAGAGCTGAGAAACAGAAAGAGCTTGAATCGAATCGACAAAATGTCCAACAGAGAATCCAGAACAGAGAGAAAGATGTGAAGGTGCTTCAAGAGGAAGTTGAGGCTATCAGTCTTTCTTCCGATAAAGCTTTGAGGCAAAGTGTGAAGATGTTCAAAGACTTGATCAGTCTTATTGAGGGAAAAAAAGCTCTGAGCTGAAGCAGAAGATCAGATCCAAACAAAAAGCTGAACAGAACAGAGTCAGAGCTTCAGGAGAATGTTACTAATATTTAGTATTACTAATCTTATTCATAGTAAATTGTTGAGTAACAGTTTCCAATGTAAACATACAATTACAATTCTGTTTTCATCTGAAACACTTTCAGTTTCACACCAATCTGAATACTCCCTTTCCTGGAATGAAGCACACCTTGTTAAGCCCCTCCCTGTTTATTGACTGTTCATCTCAGATATTACTGATCTGCAGGTCATGTAATAAGATGCAAAACAGAACATTTTCATATGCTTTAGATCAGTGTCTCTGCATTAAGGAGACAAAAACAGGTTTTAACTGGAAACAGAAAGTAAGACGTCATTTGAATGAGGAGAAATGAAACGGCAAGTAATTGAGCTGCATCGAGAGAAACTGAGCTGTTCCATCTGTCAGGAACTTCTAAAGGATCCAGTCACTATTCCCTGTGGGCACAGCTACTACATGATCTTTATTAAAACCTACTGTAAAAACTACTAACTACTAAAAACTAATTGACTGCCATTATTCATTTGTGGTGTCTGGCAAAATGAGCTCAGGACAAAGCACAAAATGTATTTAAAGGTCCTTTACTATTCTTTGTTATTCTGAACAAATTGAATTCTTAAAAAACAAAACTTTACAGTGAAAATTATCCTCTGAATGAGTCCATTAACAGTTACAGTTGAGTGGTTTCCTGTTTAAATCAAAACACATAACTCACATTAACTAGAAGAAAACTCACAGCCCTTATACTTATTAGATAGAAAATATACACAATACCCACTAACAAATGCACTGCTGAAATGGTCAGAACAGTACTGTATCAAATTACAAGAACAATCTGTCTACTCCCTTTCCTGGAATAAAGCACACGTGTCTAAGCCCCACTCAGTTTATAGACTGCTCACCTCAAACATTAGTCACACCCTACGCTCATGTCAGTTTCTACATCGAAGAAACGAAAGCAGCTTTTATCTGGTAACTGAAAGTGAAATGTCACAGATCTCCCTCAAAAGGATATTGGGTTTGAATTTCAGTGCATATTTGCATCCGGTAACAGAAAGGAAATCTTTTAGACATTTACAGTCGTGGTGAGGAGACATGGCGCAGCAAGGGATTCAGCTGGATCAAGACAAACTGAGCTGTTCCATCTGTCTGCAGCTTCTAAAGGATCCAGTCACTATTCCCTGTGGGCACAACTACTGCATGGACTGTATCAGAAAATGCTGGGATGAGAAGGAAGTACACAGCTGCCCTCAGTGCAGGCAGATTTTCACACCAAGGCCTGTCCTGGTGAAAAACGGCATGCTTGCTGAGTTAGTGGAAGATCTAAAGAAAGAGGAATGTCCGACAGCTTCATCTGATCATGCCTACGCTGGACCTGGAGATGTGGCCTGTGATTTCTGTTCTGGGAGGAAGCGGAAAGCCTCCAAGTCCTGCCTGGTGTGTATGGCCTCTTATTGTGAGCATCACCTTCAGCCTCACTACAACGTAGCTCCAATAAAGAAACACAAACTCATCAAAGCCACTTCAAAGCTTCAGGAGAACATCTGCCCTCGCCATGATGAGGTGATGAAGATCTTCTGCCGCACTGATCAGCAGTGTATCTGTTATCTCTGCTTAATGGATGAACACAAAGACCATGTCACAGTGTCAGCTGCAGCAGAAAGAGCTGAGAGGCAGAAAGGGCTTGGACGAAATCGGCAAAAATTTCTTCAAAGAGTTCAGAACAGAGAGAAAGATGTGAAGATGCTTCATGAAAGAGTGGAGGCTATCAATCTTTCTGCTGATAAAGCTTTGAGGCAATCTGAGAAGATGTTCAAAGACTTGATCAGTCTCATTGAGAAAAAAAGCTCTGAGGTGAAGCAGAAGATCAGATCCAAGCAAAAATCTGAACAGAACAGAGTCAAAGAGCTTCAGGAGAAAATAGAGCAGGAGATCAGAGATCTGAGGAGGAGAGACACTGAACTGCAGCAGCTCTCACTGACTGAGGATCACCTCCATTTTCTGAAAAACTACTCCTCACTGTCACATCTGAGTGAATCTACAAACGTACCCACCTACAACAATCTTACTCTGCAGTACTTTGATGATGTGACTGCAGCTGTGTCACGGGCCAGAGATAAAGTGAAGGCTCTTCTCAGTGAGGAATGGCCCAAAATCTCAGTTGGAACAACCAAAGCAGATATTTTACTGCCTCAAGGAGAACCCAAAACTAGAGACGACTTTTTGAAATATTCTTGTCAGATCACTCTCGATCCAAATACAGCACACACACTGTTGTCACTGAGTGACAGCAACAGAAAAGTAACACTGATGAGCAGAAACCAGTCATATCCAAGTCACCCAGACAAATTCCTTGAATGGTGGCAGGTCCTGAGCAGAGAGGGTCTGACTGGACGCTGTTACTGGGAGGTGAAATGCAACGGGATGGTTGGAGTAGCTGTTGCATACAAGGATATCGGCCATAGAGGGACCAAGGAGGAATGTGGATTTGGATTAAATGACAAATCCTGGGCGTTAACAGTTTCAGTCAGCGGTTATGAATTCACACACAACAACATTCCCACTCCCATCCCAGGCCCTCAGTCCTCCAGAATAGGAGTATATTTGGATCACGGGGCAGGAACTCTTTCTTTCTACAGCATCACTGAGACCATGAATCTCCTCCACAGAGTCCAGACCAGGTTCACTCAGCCTCTCTATGTTGGACTGTGGCTTCCACAAAGTGCTGGACACACTGCTGAGGTGTGTGAGCTCAAGAAGAGAATAAACATAAAACAGTGAAATTTGATGCCATGTGCTACTTGTTGAGATGTGTTTATCTATCCTGCACCTGTTAAAGATGAATCTTTATGGATATAAGTATATTCTTTAATTTCTTTGATTGTCTTGTTTTCAATAGCTATTTGGGTAAAACGGTTTATTTGGCAAAAACAATATTCATTTCTTATATAGTTTATATTTAACCACTGTTTTGTTGTAACATTAGCAAAAAAAAAAAAAAAAAAAAAAAATCCAAATATATGTTGGAATCAGTTATTATATCTTAATGCATGCTCAATCATCCAGGAAAGGAAATCCCAAAAAACTGATTCTGTTCATCTGGACATAACGTTTCCAGTGGGAGAAAAGTTTGGTCACTTGGCCATTCATCAATGGTTACTGATCAACGCTCATGACAATTTGCATATTGTTGAAGAAACTGACCTCACATACTATTATTCATTCAGTGGGCTAGTTTCAGTTATTGTGCAAATGTACTGTTTATAAGGTCGGGGGAAACTGCAGTCAGCTGAGACTGAAGAAGTCACTTGGATGAGTGATGTAATGTTTCTCCCACTGGAAACTTCCAGATGAACAGAATACATTTTTTGGCACTGTCATTATAATTGTTGCTTTTTCAATTTTGTTTTTATTTCTATACTTAAACATTTTACAATCCACCAACTTAATTTCAGTTACATTTTCATGAACCTTTTTTTTTTTTTTTTTAATTTACTGCTGTTTGTGAAATAAAGTGAGCAATGTACACTAAACTTTCTTGTTTCAAGAAATAAAATATCACTAACATGATGAATGGAAACTTTTGTTAAGAGACATTTAAAGTAGAGCATTAATGATGAAATTAAAAAAGTAAAACCCTAAAAACTGTCACGGCTGCCGGGGCGAGCCGTGTAGTGTTGGAGGAAAAGGTGCCAAAATGCAGGCAAAAGACTGATGATATGAGTGAATGTTTATTTACAAAGTGGCAGAGTGACAAAAACAGGCAATGAGGCTTGAGAAGCTACTGAAGAAACCTAAACTGGGAAAACTAAAGAGCAAACCTGAAATCATAACGAACCGGGGTGAAGGGCAGAGAGACACAGACCAAAGAACAAAACACCATGAAACGCAGACGAGCAGACAAAGAGTACACACCGACACCCACTATATATACACACACACACGGTAATCAGGCAATGACACACAGCAGGGAAGCACAGATGATCCTAATTCACAAGACGATGGGAGGATACAAGCTGAACAGTGATAACAGACACAGACCTTCAAAGTAAAACAGGAAATTCATAAAACAAACTCATGGACACGAACAAAGCACCGGGGGGACGACACAGGAAATAAACCTTAGGACTGGAAACCCTGAGAATGAAACCTACATACTAATAACCATGAAGAAATTAACATCAAACCAGATAAAATAATAAACATAATGACAAGCACAAAACGCTGGGTCAACGACCCAGCACCATGACAAAAACGTATATACTGTAGGTCTACACTAATTTAAGTAGGAGTATAACAGATGAAAAATGTTTTCATAATAAGGCAAAATTTAAAGCAGGAAGTAAACTAGCAAAGTGGAAAATAAAAATGAGATATTTCAATGTATCCATTATTATTATTTGAAGATATAGTAATTTTGCTGTAGGGGCTTCGGATTGATTGAGGATTTTACACATATTTTGGGATTTTCCAAGGTTACTTCATTTCTGGAATGATTTTCAAAAAACAAATTTAACAGCTTTTGGGAAATGATGATCATTTAGATCAATTACTCTATACTAGCCATATGTCTGTATGATATACCAGATGGAAAACTGATATATTTATTAAGAACTCTGCTCCATTTTGCTCCATATTGACAATATGGAGAGTTGCCTGCTTAGGTACGTTAGGGGGTATAAATAATGCTCAGTTGATATTACAGGGCCCAAAGTGTGCCAAGAACATAATCACCACAGCATTACATCATCGGCAATCTGAACCATTGATAAAAGGCAGGCTTGAGTCATACTTTCATGTTGTCGTATCTATTATCAGTAACTCCCTGCAGGCAGGCAAAGAGTGTGAGACTGCAGCTAATCCAAAGCAGATCTTCTCGTGGAGTGATGGCCAGACGAAGCCGAATGAAACCTTAGAGCTCTCCAAGTGGTTCGAAAAGAAAGATGAATTTCTTCAGGCTTCATGTGTACACAAGCCCTTCTGCTGGAGAATTCTTCCTGTTAAAAGGAAGTTTTTCTTTCCTACTGTCGCCAAAGTGCTTGCTCAAAGGGGGTCTTCTGATTGTTGGGGTTTTCTCAGTTTTCTCGATCTTAAAGTAGGGTCTTGGCTTAGAATAAAAAGAATCTTGAGGCAACTGTCGTAGTTTGGCGTTATATAAATAAAAGTGAACTAAGTTTCAGGAGCCAGGATCTTGGAGGACTGTATGGCAGCGCATCTCATGTGGGAGAAAACTCCAATGCTTTGCTTTTTTTTTGCTTTTTTGTAAATTAAAAAAAAAGGTATCCTATATAAAATCTTATTTTTTGTAAAAATAAAAGTACATCAAACAAAATTATCCAGACATACATATCATCATAGACATATATTGTGTTATCTTTTTGCATTTTTCTTTTTGTTTCCCGCGGTTAACCCAGTGACAACACAGTTTTTATCATTATTTCTCAACACACTGTATAAATTGAGAATTTCTGAAACATACAACTTTAATAAATGTTTTAGTTATGATATTTTTTACTTAATAAACTATTGAAAAATTCGCTTAAGGTTTCGGGTTCTCCTTGAGGCAGTAAAACATCTGCTTTAGTCACTGAGAATGAAGTTTGGGGCCATTCATCACTGAGAAGAGCCTTCACTTTATCTCTGGTCTGTAACACAGCTTCAGTCACATCTTCAAAGTACTGCAGAGTAAGATTGTTGTTGGTGGGTACGTTTGTAGATGCACTCAGATGTGACAGTGACGAGTAGTTATTTAGAAACTGGAAGTGATCCTCTGTTTGTGAGAGCTGCTGCACTTCAGTGTCTCTCCTCCTCAGATCTCTGATCTCCTGCTCTATTTTCTTCTGAAGCTCTTTGACTCTGTTCTGTTCAGCTTTTTGCTTGGATCTGATCTTCTGCTTCACCTCAGAGCTTTTTTTCTCAATGAGCCTGATCAAATTTTTGAAAGCCTTATCACATTCTCTGAAAGCTTTATCAGCAGAAAGATTGATAGCCTCACCTTGCTCTTGAAGCACCTTCACATCTTTCTCTCTGTTCTGGATTCTCTGTTGGACATTTTGCCGATTTGTTTCAAGCTCTTTCTGTTTCTCAGCTCTTTCTGCTGCAGCTGACACTGTGACATGGTCTTTGTGTTCATCCATTAAGCAGAGATAACAGATACACTGCTGATCAGTGCGGCAGAAGATCTTCATCACCTCATCATGGTGAGGGCAGATGTTCTCCTGAAGCTTTGAAGTGGCTTTGATGAGTTTGTGTTTCTTTAATGGAGCTATGTTGAAGTGAGGTTGAAGGTGATGCTCACAGTAAGAGGCCATACACATCAGGCAGGACTTGGAGGCTTTCAGCTTCCTCTCAGAACAGAAATCACAGGCTACATCTCCAGGTCCAGCATAGGCATGATCAAATGAAGCTGTCGGATGTTCTGCTTTCTTTAGGTCCTCCACTAACTCACCTAAAATCGTGTTCTTCACCAGGACAGGCCTCGGTGTGAAAGTCTGTCTGCACTGAGGGCAGCTGTGTGTTTCCTTCTCATCCCAACAGTTTTTGATACAGTCCATGCAGTAGCTGTGCCCACAGGGAATAGTGACTGGATCCTTTAGAAGCTGCAGACAGATGGAACAGCTCAGTTTTTCTTGATCCAGCTGAATCAGTTGCTGCGCCATTTTCTCCAGTCAAATTAAGTTTCACTTTCAGCTACCAGAGAAAAGATACATTCATTGCCTCCTTACACACTAATCTGTGGTGTATGGTCTTTTCAGCGCTTGCATTTGATCACATGGTGTTTAGATCCATATTTTAACTGGCTGATGAGTAGAAGGGGAGGGAGTAAACGGACTTTGTACCACTTTGAGACACGCAGTCAAGCCAGCCCCCACCTTACTTTGCATTACGTGTATGTGCTACATATTACGGTACGGGAAACTTAGACCTAAATTCAAAATAAAAGCGATCTAGTTGAGAATGTAATTTTAACATTAACCAACGTGAGTCGGTCATTAATGATATAATATACCATGAGATGAATATCAATACAGAAATAAACATTAATAACATACAATAACATACTTATGCATACCCACATTTAGAAATTAAAATTTCAAAAGAAGTGTGCAGCCATTAGAAGTAAATTCAGTTTCCACAGAATAATTTTGGCACCATTACTCAGGCAGTATAGGGTAAGTAAGTGACTCTGACTTTGGATATCAGCTTTTTGACATCACTTTATACAAACCATTTTTTCCCTCTCAAGTCACCTGTACATATCTTGAAGTCTTAATTTTCTAATTTGGTTAAGCGAGTTTACGTATGTGGGTTTGCCATATTTGACTATTTTTGTCATTTAAAAGTTATTTTTCATTTCTATTTCGGTATGTTTTTTATTCCATTATTTATTATACCATTAATGTCAGACTAAAATTGTAGGGTAATGTTGAAATCACTTTCCATTGAAGATCGCGTTTATTTTGAAATCGGTCCTCCGTTTCCCTTACCGTAATACGTAGTATGGACACATACGCAAAACAAAAGGTGGAGCTGTGCAGTAAACTTCAGGAAGTGAAATGACGCTGCCTTAAACCCTGTTTGATATACCTGAGTACCCAAAGTGGAAACCAGTGTTCCCCGTAAAATGTACCAATAACAGCAAAAAAAACAAAAACAAAAATGGCCAAGGAATGGTCTAGAAATATCTGGGATGGATCTCCTAGAGAAAAATAAATTTATGGGTTAAATAAGTATCCCGGAAGCCACGTTTTCATGTGCATCGTTTATTTTCTTCCGCCACAGATCCGACCACTCGTTCCTATGAGTCCAGCAGCATCTCTTCACGGCTCAAAATGTCGTGACACCGTTTCATAATCGTGTTTTGCTCGTTACATTTCAAAAAACATGAGGGGGATTTTAAATAAGCTTCAATTACGGTTTGTCTTATTTTTTTTGCTGCATCATGCGGATGTTTTCAGGTTTTCGTCTGGTCAAGGTAAGAGACTGACAGCTGCAGCTAGCCTCAATGCTAACATTACAAACCTTTATCTAACATAATGTTTGTATTTAGGTTGATCATTAACAGTAACACAGGATATTCACTCTGTGTAATATTCTATTAGTTAGTTAGTCCTTCAAAGAGATTTAGATGACTGAAATAATGTAAGAAACGCTGTTTATTCTAATCAGATGCCTATGAAAACCATTAAGGTTACACACCGGTAAGCGAATGGCTCAAAGAAACCAACACGAAGGATTTGGAGTGGCCTGGTCAAAGTAAAAGGCTCTTCATGTTCGCAAATCCCCAATTTGGCTTAATTAAAGCAATTCTGCATACACTGAATTGCACTGCTTGTTGACAAGGGTGACACAACCAGTTATTAGGTTTAAGGGACAGTTACTTTTTCCACACAGGGCCAGGTGGATAAAATGTGTTCCCTTTATAAATGAAATAAACATATATAAACGGTTTCTTTGTGTAATATTTGTTTGGTGATCCGAAACAATTAAGTGTCATAACTGTGCAAAAAACTATGAAATCGGGAAATGAACAAATACTTTTCACAGGAGTGTAACTGTCAGCTTATGGCAAGAAATATGATTGTCTTCAGATAAACTTCTGCAGTGATTCACTGTTAAAAGTCAGATGGAATGGAAAACAATTACAGATATGTTATATGTGCTGTGCTTAATTATTATTATTTTGTCCCTTAGAGTATGACGACTCACTGGAGCTCATTTTGTCAGAGGACACTTTGTCCGACTTGGAGAACAGCCCCAAGTTTGTAGAGTCCGGAGACCTGGACTCTCTGCCGAAGAGGCAGTTCAAGACGGCTGAGATCGCAGATGCTGTGATGGGCACTGAAACTCCCATCGATCCATCTGACATCGAGTCTCTCTTCCCCAAAAATGTGAAAGACTTTCAGTCAGGCTTCTCCCCGCCCTGTGATGACAGCAGTGCCCAGTGTAGTTCACCGGCTCCAGCTGAGAATGGCGCATCACAGGAGGAGGATGCTGAATCATCACAGCAGGTTAGTAAGATGAAACTGTGAGACATAAAAAGGGACTGCTGTTAGACTGCAGCCTTAAAGGGTTACCACTTCAGTTACCACAGTGACTGACATCTAAATTGATATATAAATTCCAAAAGAAACCCAAAATATAAAGATAATCACAAATTAGTAAATGATTTATTATTAAGGTAATATTTGCACTTGTGAAGATTTGCAGATTTGTCTTCTAAGATTATTAAGTGACACAATGAGATCCTTTGATTCTCAAATGTCTTCCTGGACAAATTTACTTTAAGATGTTAACACTGGTTGTTATAAACCAACTGACTTAAACCGCTGTGGGATCAATAAAGTCTTCTCCTATCTTAAAAATGAATTGATAAAAAAAAATCAATAACAAGGTTAATTTAATTTCAGCCTCAGCTTAGCTTTTATGTTTTGACGTGTGCTTGATAAAATCTCAGTGAAGATTAGCCCAAATATGCACAGTTATGAATGCTGTTTTGCTGAAACTAACTTCTCCTTGAATGTTTCCTTCCAGCTCACGCTTGACATTGTGCGTGCGGAGGTCACAACGGTTGAGGAGCACAATACCACGGAGACCGCCAAGACTTACAAAGTCAACTGTGATAAACGGAACATCACAGGAATGGAGAACTTCACTGTGCAGGTCCTCAATGCCTCACAGGTATTCACTTCATCCTCTGAGGCACATGTTTACACACTGTGGAAAGTGTGCCACCAATTTCCCAAACATTTACGCTAGTTACCATATACAACATTCATTTATCAACTTTTCTAATGCATCTATTTATATATTTTTTGTGTGTATAAACCTTTCTGTAAATCACTTTTGGTTTATTTCATCATAGCGTGACTCACTGTTTGTATTGTGAGCATTGTTGTTTGTTGCCTTTACACCTTTCATTTTTGAGTGAATTTACCAGAATTCAGGTTCTGTTTGTATCCCTCTTATAAATTTCCATGCAGGAGAATTTCCCGTTTCTCTATTTGAGGAAAAACTAAACCCATCCCTTCTTTTCTTTCAGGATCTAATGGAGTTCCTCAATGCTAACAGCACAGAGTGCTCTGTGGTGCTGTTCTTCACCGCCTGGTGCCAGTTCTCAGCCAACCTGGCACCTCACTTCAACGCCCTTCCCCGGGTTTTTCCCAGCATGCACTTCTTGGCACTGGATGCCTCACAGCACAGCAGGTAAATGATCACCTTTGTTCTGGTTTTAACTGTGTAATCTCACTGTGAAAACCCCTCTTAGAATACTTTTTAAAGCTGTTTTCATCTGTGGCTCACCACACCTTAGCATCTATATAAGCAGAATATAGCTCATGTTTATTAGCAGACAGTTAATTGGATAATTAGAGTAGTTGATAAAAGTTCTTTTGTGTTGAAAATGATAAAATACAAATGTAGAATAAAGTCTTTTTTGTGACTTTGGTTTTATAATCACATTTGAGGCAAAGTAAGTAAATTAAAGACCAGAATTTTGAAAAGCTGAAAATCATTTTGTTGCAACAAATGTTTGGACTCTATTTTGTGTAAACATCCCAGAATTGATTGATTATGTTCTTATAAAGGGTGCTTATAATAATCTGTATCTCTGTACATTATACATAACATTGTGTAAGTATAATGCAGGCAGAGGGTTGGTGTGACAGAGGAGAATACTTGGTACAGGATTAGATGGAGGCAGGTGATCCACTGTGGTTACTTTTAAAGGGAACAGCTGAAAGAAGAAAAATTGACTAACTGCAGACTCAAAAATTGTTTTGAATGCATCTGCACTATCGTGTATATTCAAAAGATTTTTCGGTAGATTATTTTGTTGACCAGTGAATATTTAAATCTATTGCGTGTTATTTTTTTGTAATGCATGTCTCCATCTTCCACCAGCCTCTCCACGAGGTTTGGGACAGTGGCAGTGCCCAACATCCTGCTGTTCCAGGGGGCAAAACCGATGGCTCGCTTCAACCACACTGACAGAACGCTGGATACACTCACATCTTTCCTTGTTAACCAGACAGGTACAAATGCAGGTTATGTGTTACATTATATAGAGCTTACTGGTTTGGGCTCAAAAGGGTCAGAATTGGGTAGTTGGAAGATCATTTTGAGTCATGTAGAATGAATCTGAACGACCACTCAAATGAAACTTGCACCCATGTGTGATCCAACTCTGTGTTCCAGGTTTTGAAGCCGGCCCTGATAGAAATGTGACAGACGCAGACCGCCTCGGCCCCCTCACTAGCGTTCCCGTGAAGAGCATCGACTGGCTGCTGGTCTTCTCCATCCTCTTCATCACAAGCTTCACTCTGCACGCCATCCTGCGGACCGACAGCATACGCTGGCTCATACCGACAACAAGCATGAGCATCAGGACTGAAAGCTCACAGACTGTTCGTCAAGAATAATGTAAAGGATTGTTTGATAAACAGTTTAGTTTATTAAAATTGCTAATGTGCTCATCTTTTAAGTGTTTGAGTGAAATAAAATATTTGAGCTCTTGGGGTTTAGAATAAAGATTTGGATCTTAAACTGATTTAATGTTGGTGAAAGTTGGGGCATGTAGCTAGGTTAACTAAACCTATAAACTTGACCTTCATTGATTTTCAAGAAACCATATCAAGTAATACATCATGTGAAAGAGCATGGAGAGAGGTGTACAACACACCTTCTATGTTTTCAATGCAATGCCCTACGATGTCACAATGACACACAATTTCAAACTGTGCACATACTGCATGATTATCTTTTTAAACCTCAAGGTTAACAGCTCATAAAGGTCAAAAATTTTAGCCAATTCTACTCCAGTCTTAATTCAATTCAATTCAGTTTTATTTATACAGCGCCAAATCACAACAGCAGTAACCTCAAGGTGCTTTATATTGTAAGGTAAGCCCTACAATAATACATAACCAGAAAAGCCCAACAATCATATGATCTCTTAAGAGCAAACACTTTGGCGACAGTGGGAAGGAAAAACTCACTTTTAGCAGGAAGAAACCTCCAACAGAACCAGGCTCAGGGAGGGGCATCCAGTTACCATTTGCGGTGAGAGAAGGAAGACAGGACAAAAGACATGCTGTGGAAGAGAGACAGAGATTAATAACAGGTATAGTGAGTGAGAAAGGTGACTGAAGAAGAAATACTCAAAGCATCATGGGAATCTCCCAGCAGTCTACACCTATTGTAGCATAACTAAGGGAGGATTCAGGGTCACCTGATCCAGCCTTAAGCATATGCTTTAGCAAAAAGGAAAGGTTTGAAGCCTAATCTTAAAAGTAGAGAAAGTGTCTGTCTCTTGAATCCAAACTGGAAGCTGGTTCCACAAAAGAGGGACCTGAAAGCTGAAGGCTCTGCCTCCCATTCTACTTTTAAATATGAATACAAGTACATTTTATTCATTCATATAATACAACACATGGTTATTATATTTTAATAAAGACCTCAGGAAAACAAATGTTTACTATTTTGAATTGTGAAATTATTTGCTCTAGTCCGAGGTCCAGAGCATGATCAAGGATGGTACATTGCTGCATTCATCTTTCCCTCTGTCCTGATTAGTCTCCCAGTTACTGCTGAAAACATCCCCACAGATAGAGATGGGACGCCTTAAACAAAGATGGTTGAATAGTTGTACACATTAATAAAAAAATAAAACATATGATTGCACTGTGGACAAAAACATATAAAATAGAAAAAATATATCTATTTCTACTGAAAATGGTAAAAAGCCAGTGATATTTTTTTTTGTGAAATCAGAAACTTTATTAAGTTCACATTTCTCATTTTATTGTACAAAGAATAGTAAATCAAACAAATACAACTCCACTATAAGTTCAAATCAAGGTTATAGTCAACTAAAACTATATTATAATATAAAACTGCTGACTTTGAAAAAAAAATCATTTCACTTTACTGAAATCAATAAAAAAAAAAAATCAAACATTTTTTTTTTTCTGGTAAGGTTCTGTTAAATATGTTTATTGAGAGTTGGGAGGTCATAAGGTATATTTTCTATTATAACATCTGTTCTGATGCCCTTCAATTTTGCCCCTGATAAATATCAATAATTTTATAATAACTGAAAGGACTAAAACTAATGAAAACATAATGTCATGAAATATTAAAAAAAAAAAACCCCAAAACCCCTCTAAACTGAAACAAGCAAACCTGCTCTGTAAACTAACTTATGTTGAATCAATTAAAAAAAGAGAAAAAACACGGTGAAATAGAAACCACTTTACACTTCATATTACACTACAAACTACATTATATACAATTCTGTTGTTTATTGTCAAAATAAAATAATAAAATATAAGTATACCCTTTATAAGTTCATGTTTTAGTAGCTTAAAAAACAATGTTCAGGAAATAACAACATAAACACAAAAATAAAACATTATCATTACATCTATGAAGTGCACTGCAGTATAGACACTTTACTGCATGGCAGTAGGCAGAGCTTAAATTCTCATGATTCAGTATCACTTGTCTCCTTCAACTCACACAATTCAAGAGAGTTTGAAGAACTATCTGGAAGCCAAAATCCAGCATAGAGAGGCTTAGTGAAGGTGGTCTGGACTCTGTGGAGGAGATTCATGGTCTCAGTGATGCTGTAAAAAGACAGAATACCTGCCCTGCGATCCAAATATACTCCCACTGTGGAAGACTTAGGGCCTGAGAGGGAAGTTGAAATGTTTCCATGTCTGAATTGATAACTGCCATGTGAATATTTTAATGCCCAAGACTCATAATCTGATCCCAATCCACGTTTATCACTTGACCTACTATAGGAGTCATACTTCTTTGCAACACCTACTGTTGCTATACCAGTCAACTTTACCTCCCAGTAGCAAGGTCCATTCAGAACCTCATTACTCTGGACATGCGAGTTTTCAGGGTTATTTCCATATGACTGATGTCCATACAGTGAGAAAGGCTTTGTTTTCGTCTCTGGACCAACAGTGATGCCACAAGAATATTTCAAAAATTCCCCTCTAGTTGTGGGTTCTTCTTGAGGCAGTAGCACATCTACTTTATTCACTGCAACTAAAATTTTTGTCCATTCATCACTCAGAAGATCCTTCATTTTATTTCTGGCCTGTAATACAGCCGTGGTCACACCTTGAAAGTATTGGAGAGTGTGGCCGTTGGTGCTCGGTAAATCTGTATATTTATTCAAATGTGACAGTGAGGAAAAATTATTAAGAAAATGGATATGATCCTCTGTTTGTGAGAGCTGCTCCAGTTCAGTGTCTTTCCTCCTCAACTCACTGATCTCCTGCTCTAGCTTCTCCTGAAGCTCTTTGACTCGAGTCTGTTCAGTTTTCTGCTTGGATCTGATCTTCTGCTTCACCTCAGAGGTTTTTTTCTCAATCAGACTGATCAAGTCTTTGAACATCCCCTCACTTTCCATCAAAGCTTTATCAGCAGAAAGACTGATGGCCTCCAGTTCCTTCTTAAGCACGTTCACATCCCTCTCTCTGTTTTGGATTCTGTACTTGATCTTGTGTCGATTCCCTTCTAGATTTTTCTGCTTGTCAGCTCTTTCTGCTGAAGCTAACACTGTGACGTGGTCTTTGTGTTCATCCATTAAGCAGCGATAACAGATACACTGCTGATCAGTGTGACAGAAGATCTTCATCACCTCATCATGGTGAGTGCAGATGTTGTCCTGAAGTTTTGAAGTGGCTTCGATGAGCTTGTGTTTCTTTAATGGAGCTACGTTGTAGTGAGGCTGAAGGTGCTGTTCACAGTAAGAGGCCATACACACCAGGCAGGACTTGGAGGCTTTCCGCTTCCTCCCAGAACAGAAATCACAGGCCACATCTCCAGGTCCAGTAAAGGCATGATCAGACGAAGCAGCTGGAAGTCCTGCTTTCTTTAGGTCCTCCACTAAATCAGCAAACATGGTGTTTTTCACCAGGACAGGTCTTGGTATGAAAGTTTCTCTGCACTGGGGGCAGCTGTGTGTTTCATTCTCATCCCAGTAGTTTTTGATACAGTCCATGCAGTAGTTGTGCCCACAGGGAATAGTGACTGGATCCTTCAAGAGATCCAGACAGATGGAACAGCTCAGTTTTTCTTGATCCAGCTGAATCACTTGCTGCGCCATTTCTCTTCCAGTTAAATTAAGTTTCACTTTCTGTTACCAGATAAAAGCTGCATTCATTTCCTCCTGACACTGAGACACTGATCTGTGGTGTGTGGTGTTTTCAGCACTTGCATTTGATCACATGGTCTTTAGATCCACATTTTTACTGGCTGATGAGTGGAAGGGGAGAGAATGATAATTGTCTGAAGTGAACAGACTCCACCCACTTTATTTTGCCTTAAGTGTATATGCTACATATTATGCTAAGAGAAACTCAGTCCCGACGTCAAATTAAAGCGATGCTCTTGCGAATGTGATTTTATCAGTAACACATTTATTCCGTTATTAATGATATAATAAACCATGAGATCAATATCAATACAAGTATACTCAGTTTCCACATATTAATTTCGACACTGTGTACTCTCACAGTGATACTTAGTCGGTATGATGCGACTCGGACTTCGAATACAAAAATTAAAGACTTTTGACATCATTTACATACGCTAGTTTTTTCCCTCTGAATTCAGCTGTATTTATTTTGAAATCTTTGTTTTAATTTGGTCAAGCAAGGTTAATTATGTATGTAACGTTATCATATTTTGATATTTCTGTAATTTAAAATGTATTCTTCATATTTATTTCCTTATGTTTTTTACTCCATTATTTATTATATCACTAATGACAGACTAAAATTGCAGGGAAATCACGTTCCCCTGAAGATCGCTTTTATTTTGAAATCGTTTCTCGGTTTCCCTTGCTTATTCACGGAAAATAAGGTGGAGGCTGTGCAGTAAACTTCAGGAAGTAAAGCGACACTACCCGAAAAACCGATTAATATCTCTGAGTACCCAAACTGAACAACACTTAAATGTCCGAGGAATAGTCTAGAAATATCTGGGATGGATCTCATAGAGAAAAATAAATTTATGGGTTAAATAAGCATTCCGGAAGCGCCGTTTTCATGTGCATCGTTTGTTTTCTTCCGCCACAGAGCCGACCAATCGTTCCTATGAGTCCAGCAGCATGCCTTCACTTCTCGAAATGTCGTGACAGCTTTTCATAATCGTGTTTTCCTCAGTAAATTTCAAAAATATGAAGGGAGTTTTAAATAAACTTCAATTATGGGTTGTCTTATTATTTTTGATGCATCATGCGGATGTTTTCAGGTTTTCGTCTGCTCAAGGTCAGTGGCGTGTATAGAAAATTTTTGTTGGGGGGGCCAGGTAGGGGCACAGATTTGGAGAAGGGTGGCAGATAATGTTAAAAAAAAAATAATCTACCAACCGTTAACCATCATTCAATAACCCTATAAACCTAATAACTGAATTTGCTTTTGACTCTTATTAGAATGAGGTTTTAACCACTACAGTGCAAAGTTTTTAGATACTGCGTTGATGAAGTACAAGAGATACAATCAGTGCTTTGTCACTGTTTACTCAGCATTCAAGGACAGCAATATTTGCATAGTATTTTTACTGACATATAGGGCACATATGTTTTGGGCAAAAACATTTTTTAATATTAAAATACAAACATTTTTCACATACAATTGCCAAATTAGCCAATGCAAAACTTTATCTGCCAATTAAAAAAAGAAGATAATCTTCTTACAAACTGGTGTTTGATTTTGAAACAGGAAAAAAGTGGGGAAACAAATGAAAAGACTAACATTTGAATGAAACCTGAAAGCAAGTAAATACTTTCTATGCTGCCTTATGGTAAACTTTGGTAATATTGATGTATAAAGAACAACACTGGCTGATGATGAAATACAGTCAGCTGGCATGGTGACACTGCCAGTATTAACCTGCAGGGCTGGACTGGTACAAAAAATTGGGCATTTTGACTAGAGACTGGCCCACCAGGTATTAAAGCCATAAAGCCTTTGAATGAAAACAAATGCTGTTGTGACAGTGATGTACACTGTCTTGTTGGTATATGTATGATTTCTATCAATTTTACGTCAGATAAAAACTTTGTTCGCAAGATTCAGATAATTATTTAATAAAAGCTAGATATTTTAAATGAGAATAAGTAAGAAAAGTATTTCTTTGTGCCCCCCTTTCCCTGTTAATGCCCTACCTGGCCCCCTGGCATAACTTTGCTAGACCCGCCCCTGCACAGTTACCAGCTGTCAGCTACGTAGAAAAGGATCCTGGTGTTATTGGTCTCTCAGAAACAGTTCATACCTTCCCTTCAACTCATTCATGTCACCTAAAAGGTAAACCTGTTTCTCCATCACCTGTTCAGCTCTGATGATTCAGTAAGGACATCTCCTGGTTTCATCTTCATGTTTCCCTCTCACCACATATCCAAACCGACATCATGACCAGCAGCTTTTACAGCTGTGGCTCCAGCAAACATCAGCTGATACTAGAAATTAATATTAAATAAATTCTAACAACAGCTGATCAAGCTTAAAGGTGCTGCTGTTGTTTAGCGCGACATCCGCTGGTTTCCTCTTTCTGGCGCAAAGTGGGCGATAAACAAACAAAAGAGAAAAGCCGATCAGCTGATCATTGATCAGTTTCATGATTGAAGTAGCAACAGGAGAGGGAGGGGGAGAGAATGAGAGAAGAGGAGGCAGCTGTGCAGCAAAGACACAGAATAACTCCAGCTTTGTGTCTTTTTTTCATTCTAGCTTAAGTACGGGGACAAACTGCGTCTCTTCTCAGCTCAATATAAAACCTGTAATATTGTCTCTGAATGAGGGACCATTCCATTTTTAAGGAGCCGTTGGCAACTCTACAAACTACCCTTATGAATAAAATAAAGTTCACCATCAGTAACATCACAGCACCCACCCAGCTGTATAGAAACTCCATCATGCTAGCTAGTACGCAGTAAGAGTTATTGTAACTGACTGTAAAAAGTCAGCACAACGAAAATAAACTCCACCTAAACTTGGTTTATATCTGACCCAGATAGACTGCAGGTCATAACTTCTTACCTGAAGTTCAGTTCACCTGACACTCGGACTGGCGACTGCCTCGGGTCTCTCCTCCTCCTGCCTCCCCTTTCTCTCATCCACCTGCTAGCCGGTGTGGAAGCTCCGCCATGCTCGATGGCCAGTTCAGCTATGTTAAACTGTTAATCTTTCGCCGAAAAACTGTTTTCTGTGGTGCTGTCTTTCGTGCTTGGCTCTCCTACCTTTGCTAACATGATGCTCATAGCGCAGAAGCCGATGCTGCATTCACTTACACTCGGATATCTGAGCTTCACTGTGAAAACATAATCGTACATTTGATATTTCATTGGATTTTATTGTTTTGGCTTCGGGGTGGCACCTGGGGCCCGTTCTTCGTACCTCGCTTACTACATCCAAGATCAAATCATCGCGCTAACTTTGAGCTCGCTAATCCGGTTCTCCGAACACACCTGTTGTTGACGATTAGTATAGCTGGATGAAGTAATCTGAGATCACTGGGTGGCTTAAAAGGGGCTACGCATCGATAGTAGAAACATTGATCGGCAACCCTGTGATTGGTCGGCGAAGATGTCGAAGGAGCGCGCTCAGTATTTTTCGGCAGCAGAGCAAGAACTCTTGATTGAGGGATTTCAGGAGTTTCAGAGTTTAATTAAAACGCAAGGGAACACTGCAAAGGCTGCAAAAGCAAGGAGAGAGGGCTGGCAGAAAGTTGCTGACAAATTAAACTCGTAAGTGATCCATGATATTACATTATATCATGTGATATTATATTATACCACATTATATTATATTACATCATATCCTCTTTCACATTAGAACCACAACAGGACCCACTAGAACATGGGAAAAAGTAAAAGTGAAATATAAGAATATTCCACAGAATGGTAATATTTATCACTTATATTGCTTTTAGTCTATGACAAGAGACCCTGGAATAATCTGTTTGTTTGTTTATAACAGCAACCAAGAAAAGGGCAGAGCAAATAAAGACAGGTGGTGGTCCTGCATCCCCTCGTCACACCCCTTTTGTACTGTGACATTTATTGACATTGTGGGTTTTTTTGTGTGTAGTTTGACATAACACTCCATCACTTTTACCTGTTCCCATGCAAGGGGTGACTGAAGCATGCACAGTAAGTCGGGAGTAAGTATATACAGTACAGTAAGTATATATATATATAGAGAGAGAGAGAGAGAGAGAGAGAGAGAGGAAGAAAGTAAATAATACCCTCACGGGAGAATCGATATCTCTCTATGAGCACACTGTCGCGCTGAGCTAAAGGATCCTGTCTATCCCGCAATATACGCTAAATTCTGGAAACTCTCCTTATCAATCTTGCACCTTCCGCAATGGGTTGCTCGCGTACAAACGGACAGGACATGGCTGCGACAGACTTCCCAAATCCACCTTCGCTTTTATAGCCGTGGTCTCTCATCTTGATTACACGAAGTAATTTACTATTACTACTCTAAAATATGAATTACATCTGACATATGATCTACTACATGTAATAGAATGATTACTAGTACATTTCCCTTTTTTAAGGAAATGACCTGTATGTATCTGTATGAAATCAATAAAAGAATCAAATGCTGCATTATCTTTAGTTGCATTGATAATATTTATTTATGGTAAAACAGTGGCGAAATATTGCTCTTGCTTTCATATAACTGCAGCGGACATACCTGAGTGGCCGCGATCTAATCCTGTTTACATAAAGTAAACCTGCTCCCGAGCAGGTTTACGCTTACGGATCTGTTGCTATGACAGCAAGCCCCAGATGAGCTTCGGAGAACCGAACGATCCAAGATCACGCGAAATCGTCAACATTCAAATCCGGCTAACTTACTTAGCGAGGTACGAAGAACAGGCCCCAGTAAGTGAATGGCTTAAAGAAACCAACATGAAGGTTTTGAAGTGGCCTGGTCACAGTAACAGGCCGTTTATGCTTGAAAACTACTGATAAGGGTGAAACAACCAGTTATTGAGTTTAAGGACAGTTACATTTTCACACAGGGCCAGGTAGGTTTGGAAAACATTTTTTCCTGTATAAATAAAATAAACACTGAAAACCTTTTTCTTTGTGAAATATTTGTTTGGTGATCCCAAACATTTAAGTGTTATAAATACGCAAAAAACAATGAAATCAGGAAAGGAACAGATACTTTTCACAGGAGTGAAAGTGACACCTTAGAGCAAGAAATAAGAATCTCTTCAGATAAACTTCTGCAGTGATTCACCATTAAAAGTCAGATGGAATGGAAAACAATTACAAATATGTTATATGACTGAGCTTAATTTCTTTTCTTTTTTTTGTCCCTTAGAGTATGACGACTCACTGGAGCTCATTTTGTCAGAGGACACTTTGTCCGACTTGGAGAACAGCCCCAAGTTTGTAGAGTCCGGAGACCTGGACTCTCTGCCGAAAAGGCAGTTCAAGACTGCTGAGATCGCAGATGCTGTGATGGGCACTGAAACTCCCATCGATCCATCTGACATCGAGTCTCTCTTCCCCAAAAATGTGAAAGACTTTCAGTCAGGCTTCTCCCCGCCCTGTGATGACAGCAGTGCCCAGTGTAGTTCACTGGCTCCAGCTGAGAATGGCGCATCACAGGAGGAGGATGCTGAATCATCACAGCAGGTTATTAAGATGAAACTGTGAGACATAAAAAGGGACTGCTGTTAGACTGCAGCCTTAAAGGGTTACCACTTCAGTTACCACAGTGACTGACATCTAAATTGATATATAAATTCCAAAAGAAACCCAAACTATAAAGATAATCACAAATTAGTAAATGATTTATTATTAAGGTAATATTTGCACTTGTGAAGATTTCCAGATTTGTCTTCTAAGATTATTAAGTGACACAATGAGATCCTTTGATTCTCAAATGTCTTCCTGGACAAATTTACTTTAAGATGTTAACACTGGTTGTTATAAACCAACTGACTTAAACTGCTGTGGGATCAATAAAGTCTTCTCCTATCTTAAAAATGAATTGATTAAAAAAATCAATAACAAGGTTAATTTAATTTCAGCCTCAGGTTAGCTTTTATGTTTTGACGTGTGCTTGATAAAGTCTCAGTGAAGATTAGCCCAAATATGCATAGTTATGAATGCAGTTTTGCTGAAACTAACTTCTCCTTGAATGTTTCCTTCCAGCTCACGCTTGACATTGTGCGTGCGGAGGTCATAACGGTTGAGGAGCACAACACCACGGAGACTGCCAAGACTTACAAAGTCAACTGTGATAAACGGAACATCACAGGAATGGAGAACTTCACTGTGCAGGTCCTCAATGCCTCACAGGTATTTACTCCATCCTCTGAGGCACATGTTTACACTCTGTGTAAAGTGTGTAAAAAAATAAAATAAAATTGGTGTGCCACCAATTTCCCAAACATTTACACCAGTTACCATATACAAGATTCATTTATCAACTTTTCTAATGCATCTATTTATATATTTTGTGTGTATAAACCTTTTTGTAAATCAGTTTTGTTTTATTTCATCATAGCACGACTCACTGTTTGTATTGTGAGCATTATTGTTTGTTGCCTTTACACCTTTCATTTTTGAGTGAATTTATCCGAGTTCAGGTTCTGTTTGTATCCCTCTTATAAAATTCCATGCAGGAGAATTTCCCGTTTCTCTATTTGAGGAAAAACTAAACCCATCCCTTCTTTTCTTTCAGGATCTAATGGAGTTCCTCAATGCTAACAGCACAGAGTGCTCTGTGGTGCTGTTCTTCACTGCCTGGTGCCAGTTCTCAGCCAACCTGGCACCTCACTTCATCGCCCTTCCCCGGGTTTTTCCCAGCATGCACTTCTTGGCACTGGATGCCTCACAGCACAGCAGGTAAATGATCACCTTTGTTCTGGTATTAACTGTGTAATCTCACTGTGAAAACCCCTCTTAGAATACTTTTTATTTAAAAAGAATTTTGAAAAGCTGAAAATCATCTTGTTGCAACAAATGTTTGGACTCTATTTTGTCTAAACATCCAATAATTGATTGCTTATGTTCTTATAAAGGGTGCTTATAATAATCTGTATCCCTGTACATTATACATGACATTGTGTAAGTATAATGCACGCAGAGGGTTGGTGTTACAGACAAGATTGCTTGGTACAGGATCAGATGGAGGCAGGTGATCCACTGTGGTTACCTTTAAAGGGAACAGCTGAAAGAAGAAAAATCGACTAACTTGAGACTCAAAAATTGTTTTGAATGCATCTGCACTATCGTGTATATTCAAAAGATTTTTCTGTAGGTTATTTTGTTGACCAGTGAATATTTAAGATAAGATAAGATAACCTTTATTAGTCCCACACGTGGGAAATTTGTTTTGTCACAGCAGGAAGTGGACAGTGCAAAAGTTATGAAGCAAAAATTAGAATAAAATAAAATAAGAATAAATACAGTACACAACTGTACAGAATAGAATAAAATAAAATACTATATACAGTAGAATAAAATAGAATAAAATATACAATAAGATAAAAATAGAATAAAAATGCTATATACAACTGAGTAAAAATACAACGATGCCAGAAAAGATTATTGCACATTAGTGTTATTGCACATTTGTGGATGTGTGTGTTTGATCAGTTAAAGTCTTTGTTGTGGACTCTGACAGCAGTGGGGAGGAAAGACCTGCGAAATCTCTCCGTCCCACACCGTGGGTGCTGCAGTCTCCCACTGAAGGAGCTGCTCAGTGCTGTCACAGTCTCATGCATGGGGTGGGAGATGTTGTCCAACAGGGATGACAGCTTAGCCGCCATTCTCCTGTCACTCACCACCTCCACTGGGTCCAGAGGGCATCCTAGAACAGAGCTGGCCCTTCGGATCAGCCTGTTCAGTCTCTTCCTGTCCCCAGCAGAGATGCTGCCACCCCAGCAGACCACACCATAAAAGATGGCTGAGGCCACCACAGAGTCATAGAAGGTCTTCAGGAGTGGGCCCTCCACTCCAAACGACCTGAGTCTCCGCAGCAGGTACAGCCTGCTCTGCCCTTTCCTGTAGAGGGCGTCTGAGTTATGAGTCCAGTCCAGTTTGCTGTTCAGATGAACACCAAGGTACCTGTAGCTGTCCACAGCCTCAATGTCCATACCTTGGATGTTCAGTGGTTGCAGTGGAGGATGTTTGTGCTCTGCGGAAGTCTACCACCAGCTCCTTGGTTTTACTGGCATTGATCTGGAGGTAGTTCAGCTGGCACCAGTCCACAAAGTCCTGAGTCAGTCCTCTGTACTCCTTGTTGTCCCCATCAGTGATGAGGCCGACTATTGCAGAGTCATCAGAGAACTTCTGCAGGAAGCACTGGGTGGAGTTGTGGGAGAAGTCTGCAGTGTAGATGGTGAAGAGGAACGGAGCCAGAACCGTTCCCTGTGGGGCCCCCGTACTGCAGACGACCCTGTCCGACACACAACCCTGAGTCCTCACATACTGTGGTCGGTCGGTGAGGTAGTCCAAAATCCATGCTGTGAGGTGATGGTCCACTCCAGAGTTCTCCAGCTTGTCCTTCAGAACCGAGGGAAGAATAGTGTTGAAGGCACTGGAGAAATCAAAGAACATGATTCTCACAGTGCTTCCAGCGGTCTCCAGGTGAGCGAGGGAACGATGTAGGAGGTGAATGACGGCATCATCCGCTCCAATGCCAGGCTGGTAGGCAAACTGAAGTGGGTCCAGTGATGAGCTCACAAGGCGCCGAAGCTGAGCCAGGACCAGCCGCTCCAGGGTCTTCATCAGGTGGGATGTCAGAGCCACCGGCCTGTAGCTGTTGAGGTCCTTGGGGCGTGAAGTCTTTGGCACTGGTACAACACAGGAGGTTTTCCAGAGCTGTGGGACTCTCCCCAGCCTCAGGCTCAGGTTGAAGAGGTGCTCCATCACACCACACAGTTGGTCCGCGCAGGACCTGACGACCCTCGAGCTGATGCCATCTGGACCCGCTGCCTTCTTGTAATGCATGTCTCCATCTTCCACCAGCCTCTCCACGAGGTTTGGGACAGTGGCAATGCCCAACATCCTGCTGTTCCAGGGGGCAAAACCGATGGCTCGCTTCAACCACACTGACAGAACGCTGGATACACTCACATCTTTCCTTGTTAACCAGACAGGTACAAATGCAGGTTATGTGTTACATTATATAGAGCTTACTGGTTTGGGCTCAAAAGGGTCAGAATTGGGTGGTTGGAAGATCATTTTGAGTCATGTAGAATGAATCTGAACGACCACTCAAATGAAACTTGCACCCATGTGTGATCCAACTCTGTGTTCCAGGTTTTGAAGCCGGCCCTGATAGAAATGTGACAGACGCAGACCGCCTCGGCCCCCTCCCTAGCGTTCCCGTGAAGAGCATCGACTGGCTGCTGGTCTTCTCCATCCTCTTCATCACAAGCTTCACTCTGTACGCCATCCTGCGGACCGACAGCATACGCTGGCTCATACCCGGACAAGAGCATGAGCATCAGGACTGAAAGCTCACAGACTGTTCGTCAAGAATAATGTAAAGGATTGTTTGATAAACAGTTTAGTTTATTAAAATGGCTAATGTGCTCATGTTTTAAGTGTTTGAGTGAAGTAAAATATTTGAGCTCTTGGGGTTTAGAATAAAGATTTGGATTAAAAGTAACATGTTGAGGCTGTGTGCGAGAAGACAAAACTTTGTTTTGAGTTGTTGGGTTTTTTTGTGCCTTTTAGTTGATGTTCAGCCAAACCCAAGTCCAAAGTACAAAAAAACAAAATAGTAGACATGTCTGTATAAATACTGCTCCTCTCATGCAGGCACACTTTGCTCCTCTTCCTCCTCCTGGCTCTACTGTGTTTTGTTGTCTTGCAGTCCCATGATTCAGCTGCACTGAACAAACATGTAGGCTGCAGTGATTGAAAGAGAGGAGCATCATGTGGAGATATTTTACAGCTGTAAATGAAAACATTGCAAACAGTGATATGTGTAGGAAGGAAATTCTCTGCTGTGGCGGTAAAAAAAAAAAAAAAAAAAAGTGAGGACAGAGGCGCAGACCCCCTGGCACAGGTCAGAGGTCACTGGCAGAGTCCTTCCAAAGGATCAAAGAATATTCCGTTAGCTTATACAGTGGTGAAAATGACGTTTCAATCATGGCATATGTCAGATGTTCAGTATTAGTTACTGTTAATTAAAGAGATATTCGTCATCATAGTTGTTACTTTAGCAGACGGTTACCTCTAGGGTGTATTAAGACATTCTATATTTATATATTTAACCTAATGAAATGTGTTCAGTAAGTAATTTTATTTGAAGTGAAAAAAACACCTCAAACATAAAATATCTGGCTATAGCAACTCTTTTGGGTTATTTTTTATTTATATAAGCTATTTATATAAGCACATTTATAACAACAGAAATTGCATTCAAATCCCAAATCCAGTTGGAAAAACACATGAAGACGAGCGAAAAGTGACTTTTGTCATGTTAGATAATTAGCAGTGTAAAGCAAAAATCACATCATTTACTTGTCCTTAAAAATCATTCACAAATCCTAATACATTGCTCTCGGCTATATTTGCAGTATCATACCACTGCTTCTCAACAGATAACCAGACTCCGTTGGAAAAATGCGTGATTTTAATCAGGCACTACGTTAAACAGCTATGGCAAATTATGAGAGGGCAGTAGAGGAAGAGCAGAGGGGGGGAAGAGGCATTGGTAGGGAGAGAGGACAGCTGACAGTTTACTGATAATGTTTAGGTTAATGTTTAGCCTGAGGACAGGCAGCTCAAGGCCCTGCAGCCTTCTACACCTGCCGAGCAGCTTGAGGGTGCCTCCGCTCTGTAGCAACAACTCGTCTAAAATGGTGAGTAATGCAGTGACAGGCTTTAGCATTAGCATTAAAAAAATAGAAGAAACACAAATTTCACGTGAGGAAAGTCTCTTTTTGAACACTGCAAGATGTGTGGGTGCACTCCCACGTGACAAGCCAAGCACCGTTCCGAAGTATATCCTCCAAAGTATCCAGCTCACGTCGTTCTATCACGTGAGAAACCGTACGCCGAACTCTCCCAGGAAAATGTAAATAAAAACTTTAAGGCGTACATTTACGTTAAGGCGCAGACGATTAAAGTGTGTAACACTTTTATGAATTGCTCTGATGCTGTACTTTAATTCGGCGTTAGTAGTTTTTTAGATTTCTCAGTTAATTTGGTCCCTTTGCTGTTTACATTGGCATGTGGCTCATGTGCAATAGAAATGTGAGCGGTGCGAGGTTGGTATTCATATTATTGCGAAGTTGAGATTAACTGTATATTTAAAGTTACACATCACATTTAAACTTAAAATTGTTGCCTGTGAAATGCCTTCATTTGGTACGCTTTGTTTGGGCCTGGTTGAGACTTTTAGAGTGGGGCGGAGATTGAGTGGAGTCCCGCCCAAATCCTTTATTTAAACCAATCAAGTTAGGTCCCTTATGCAGGTTACACCCAGGTAAGCCTGATCTGTGGTCCTGGAAAGGACGGCGTTAATGTTCATTTTTGGGTCTAGACCGCCACCTTTTGGACGCAGCGTAAATAGCAGTCAGAGAACTCCTAATACTAGACTAAGCATGTGTGTAAAGGTTGAAGAGCACTTTTCATTATAGTGATTATAGTGCAACAAAAAAAAAAGGAAATGAAATACAAAAAACAACGTGATTTGTCCTGTATAATTCCAGGGCTAAAGAGTTTAACCATAATATGATTTTGTCCAGTCATCAGACTCACACTGGCTCTCCCCTGAAGACCGGGAGCAGCTATTGGTCGAGCTCAGGGCCACAGGCTGGATGGAGGTGGAGGACCGTGATGCCATCTTCAAAGAGCTTCACTTTAAAACCTTTAATCAGGTGTGTGTATTTATGTTAATATAGTAATTAGCTTTGTTGAAGTCTTAGATCTAATCTTGGATCTATGAGTTAGAATTTTATTTTTTTTATATTGCTGTTATTTTTTTCATCACTTCCTTTGATTTGAGTTTAGACCTAATTTAGATTATGTTTATGCAAGGCTACCCATTCGTGATCAGGTGCAGTTAGGTATATCTAACATCTTCTCCCCTTTCCCGGTCATGCATGTGTGCACTTTTTTCAAAACATGCATGGGTCCTATTCTTGATTTACCACGTATAGTTGAGTTGTGGCGGGCTTGTCCACAAATTGCAGGGATGGCGATTCTATCACTGTCTTCTTCTGTCCACATTCCCTTGAGCAAAACCCTGAAACTGTAATTGCTTCCAAAGGACAGGCAGGCGGCCTTCTCTGCCACGATTAGTATGCAGTTATGCGTGCAAAAGATTGAACGACAGGCAAAAATCAGCAGCTAATTCGACATCTAGGCACCATTGCATATGGCGATTGAAACTGAAGTGTCTGTTGTCATTAAATCAAGCGCAGGATTTAAGATGCTAAAGGTGTAATAAAAGAAAAGTGCCTCAAAATAACAGTTTCATGTAAGTGCTGGGATCACAATATCAGACCACACCAGCCATGGCTGCACAGCTGGTTGATGTGTAAATGGTGTTTCTTTGAATTGTGAAGGAGGAAAAAAAAAGAAACATGCACATTTGTTTCCGTCTTAGTGGTCTTTTTTATTCCAGGTGGCCAGTAGAGTCTGTGATGAAGCAGTCATTTTTCCAGTTTCTGTAGCCGTGAAAATCTGTTCATCTTTAGGAGGCTTGTTGCATGCTGCCAGATGCATGCCCAAAGTGTCGATCGGAAACTCATAATTTCAGCTGTGATTCTGGTAGCATACTGAGCATAAAATTGTGATATTGAAATCAGTAGTCAGACATGTCTCCACAGGTTATAACTGTGTCAAGTGTCAGCATTTTTTCTGAAGTACTTATGAATGAATGACCTAAGACACCAAATGTGCAGGATAATAACATCTAGGGCTTGGTATTGTTTAAAAACAATACCTGTGATTAGCGTTCTTCGTGTCGTCATACTCTGCTGACATCAATGAACTATTGTTTGGTTGTTATGCAATATCTCTGACTTGGTTTACGTGAGACTGAATTACAGACATTTTGTGGTTCAAGAAAAGACATGAAGTTGCAGGAAAAAGTTAGTGATTTAAATAATATTACGTCCCCGGCCTAGGGGTAACCTGGATGTAACACGAGGTGCAGCTACCCACACCAACCACACCGAAGAAAAGGCCAGAAACAAACAAAAGACAAATCTCCAACCTAAACTCATAACCAATAAACAAGACAAAAATGGTTCAACAAAAAAGTTTCTTACTCCTGCTACTGCTGCAGTGCTCTATATATACAGTGTAACAGTCACAATTATCTATTTACAAATCTATTTATGAACAAACTGGTTTGTAGCTTGCAATAATACAAAGCACACTGCTCAGTCCAATCTACTCACTAAAAGACATTCAGATCAGATTCCTCATACTTAGCAAGTATATTTTTTTAAAAATGTATTTAAATTAAAAGACTTTTCCCTGCAATTATATTGTGGTTTTGCACCATATACTCTGCTTTTTCGTTTTCTCAACAAAAACTACAATTTTAAATAGAAGCAGTGCCTGTGTTCTTCTAATTTCCACCAAACTTGCCAAACTTCTCAGTGCATCTGTGTTTAATATTTACTGAAAAAGGGAAGCTGAAGAAAACCTTGCCTTAAAAACTGTTATGATTCCCATTGGGGAATATTATTCAAAGTACTAAAACGGACCATGAATCCAAACAAGCCCTGAATGCCAGGTTGTTACTTTAGAGACACTTTGAGGCAGTGCTCAGGCCCTTCAGTGACACCAGGATAATTTAATTGCACATGTTGCAGAGGTCTGTTCCTTACATAATTTGTGCCACTATCCATAAAAACCAGCATGCATCCTTTGAATATTTATCACAAAGTGTTTAAATTTTAAGTGCTTCTAAAGCCACACGAGGACACAGTGCAAGGATACTTTGGGATGCTAATCAGAGTCAACAGTAAAGTATGGTAATATTTGAGTAGGGCGAATATGCCGGGCGGCGGTGTAATCCTTTATTTATCCAGATAAAAGTATCATTAAGATACCCGGCCATGAGGGCATCTGAAGTTACACCAAATAGAATGCATAACAATGTAATGCGTAAAGAAACAAATACACCTAATATTCCATACAGACAAGTGAACCCGATCATGTGAACCATGTGCAATAACAGGATGGTGGTTAGCACTGTTGCCTCACAGTAAGAAGGTCTGGGTTCAAATCCAGCTTGGTCTCTTACTGTTTGCATTTCGCATTCTCTCCTCGTGTCTGTCTGCATGGGTTGTCTCTGGGAAATTCCTGCTTCCTCCCACAGTCCAAAGACATGCATGGGGTTAGGTTAACTGGTGTTTCTAACTAAAATGACTCTAAGTGTGTAAGTGGGCATGACAGCCTGAGACCCTGAATTGGATAAGTGGAAGAAAATGCACAGGTGCACATTGGTGGTACAGTTTAGCTCTGAATTTTCAGGATTGCACTGAAAATAAGTCTTTCATTTAAAATGAATTATGGCAATTTATCAGAAAGTTATTTATAATATTGGGCAAGTTACTGGTTGGTGACTGTGTCTACTGTAACATAGTTCCTGAGAGCTGCCTGGCAGCTGAAACTAGTTCTCTTGCTTCCGGGGGTAAAACAAACATTAAATATTCTTTTCAAAAGTTTTTTGGCACGTCTTGTAAGCAGCTGCTCCGTTCGCTCACTCTGTGCGGGGCGAAGTAAACTGCAGCATCTCAAGGCCACTTAGCGGACTTCCTCTAATCCCATCGTTAGTTGTTTTAGCCCCTAAAATAGTCTGTTTTTACACTTCCCCATGTTTGAAGTCGGAGGGTGAGCGCTGACCTCCCCCATCTACTCCTCCTGGCTCTAAAGCTTCTCCTCTTACCCCGACACGTCAGGCTGCATTACTCTGAGACTCACCAGGAGGCCAGTTGGCAGCAATTAGGGTTTTGATCAGAATGATTTCTTTCACAAACAATCAAATTGGTTAAAATGTTTCATCTGGTTCACAAACCACTAACAACCCCATCATTCCTTCTGCTCTGCATCGCTTTCTCTTCTTTTTTTTAAAAATTCTTACTTGTTGCCACCCTCCTTTCCCCTATCTCTGCCTTTCAGTCTTTGTCTGTCTCTCATTCCCATTCTGTGCCCCATGTTATTGGGGGAATGAGCTCATGTTGTTCCAATTTTACATGCTGGCAGCTCGCTCTGTCTGTCTGTCTCTCTCTCTATCCTTCTTTTTCACCCTCTTTTATTCTCTCCAGACACCACTCAAACTCTCTGATGCATTTTCACAAACTCTCCAGCTCGTTTTTCATGGCTGCTCTTAAAGGGCTTTTACCGAAGGGGAATGGAGATGAGGAGCGACATGCTGGCTGATTTCCATTCGCCACTTATCTCCAAGTGATGGGCTTGAGGAAATCAGATCCCCAAGAGTTTATAATGAGAATAACAAATCCCCTTCCTGTGTGTTGCAACACTTCCTCTCTTGATCTCTAGGGGGCGGTAGAGCCGTACTCATGCATTGAAGTGAGTACAGCAAGTTGAAGTTGAGCGAATTCATGAGACGCTCAAGAGCTGCAAATGAATTTAAAGGAAACATGGCAGCTGGGATTGCTTCTTTGAGTTTATTTTTCTTTGATTACAGCAAGTGGAAAGTGTTATGATGCCTTTATAAATGGCTCAGGAGTTTAGCTGCGGCGTGTGGGTATACAGTGTGATGTTTGTGGCATTAGTCTGAGGAGTAACTGTGAGTTATTTTTCCTGTCAAGTCCAGTCTGTTTAATGTGCTTTGAGAGGTGAAATCCTCTTTCTGGAGTCGCTTTGGTCAGTGGGAATTATTGCAATCATATATAGACGTACGTGTGTGTGTGTTTAATACTGTAAATCTGGGCTGGAATTGAGCGTGTTTTTAAGTTGCGGTTGCTGATATTGTTTACACAACAAGCTTTATGTTATGTATGTTTACAGATGACCATCTGCTATACATTTCGCTGGATGAAGTGGAAACTTTCATGCGACACAAGTGAAATGGGTAGCTTTCGGATGCAGCTCGTATAAGAGAGGGTGAGCTGTGCATGCTCAACTGTTGTGTTGTGTTAGCTGAGGTTGACATCGATGGCATTCCTCCTTCCCCCACAAATATTCAGTCAAGCAGCCCTGGGAAAAAAAATCACTCAAAAGCTACGTTTAGGATGGAGGGGAAAAATGGCCGGTTATTATCTTCAGTCTTTCTTGTAAAGTAAACAAGGGCAGTCTTAACCTAAGGAGGGAAATTTTTAATGGTTAAATATCTGCATCCAGAGCATGCTGCACTGTCTTTATTAGAGGGATTAAAAAGCAAATGGGTATGTGCACCATTGAAGATTTTATTTAATTTATCAGTTCAAGTATTGTTGCCTATTAATATTATTTTTTTGACAATTTTCAATCGTTTTGAAGTTTTCAATCATAAATTGTTTTAAAAATAAAACTATTTATTTTTCATTAATTTAACCTTTATTTAAACAGGTAATCCTGCAGAGATTGAATGTCTCATTTACAAGAGAGACCTGCTTCAGATGACTGTAATAAAATAGAAAAAGTAAAATAGTAAAAATTGCCTAATGTTTACGCAATCATATTATAAATCTGGCTCATTTCTGTTTTCCACACAAAACATTGCCTTGAAGGTTCATTTTAATTGTGCAACATGTAGATTGTTTGTTTGTAATTGTGCAATCACTGTACAGTTCACAAAACATCAAGGGATTGGTTCATGCACCAAATCCAAATCATCATCATCATCATCATCTTTATTTATAAAGCACTTTAAAACAACCACAGCTGACATAAAGTGCTGTACATTTGAACTAAATAATAAAAATACATAATAAATAAAAAAATAAAAACCAAAGAAAGAAAAAGTAAAACCATTAATTAATTAATTAATTATTTAATTACAAGAAAAACTAAGTCACAACAATAGTATTATTAAAACATTTCAATTTAAAGGCCTACGATGATATTATTATATGAAATGATAACATATAGCAAACATACACATTAAGATAAAGCATTTAAAAACATTTCCCAACATGTGCTGCATTAAAATGTATATGGACTCTCACAGTTTTAGTTAATAGTAAAAGTTAATAATACAATTTATTTAATTGCTGTATGTTTAACTATTTTAAAGGGATTACATATTTACATTATTCACTCACTCATCTCCTTCTTATGGATTACATTCCCCCCCCCCTCCCCCCCCACATTGGGATATAATACAAACATATTTTTACTGGCTAGCTTAAAGTATAAACATTGCATCCACTCCTGCTTCTATCAGTTGCTGATAGCGCGCTTATTTTTACACCACATTTCACTTCAGCCAAGAAATGAAAAAGTAATCCTATCATGAACACATCACATTAGTGGAGCTGTAAATATGGAAATAAGTATATTTTACTCAAATGCGTCAGTAATTACCTGGATTCCATCCCATACATTATTTTTAATATAATTTTTAAAGGCTGAAAAGACTCTCCTACTGTTCTAACTCTTTTCCTCAGAAATGACATCAAGCTTCTGTGGAAAATATTTTAAAATTAATGTATTGTTATTTTGAAAAATAGTCACTTCAAATAAAAAAAAAAAAAAAAAAATCAGAACATTTTAGTTTTATTTGTGTGAAATAATTTTTAAGTATCCGGCATACACAAACAACCTCCCAAGGTTGTGGTTTGCCGCAAACAATAACTACAACACAAGCTCTGGGAAAAAGCTTCTGGACTTAACTTCCAATTTCGAGTCTGAGGCAGCGACTCTGATTTTTACTGAAGAGAGCAATGCTGTGTTCAGACAGCTGCCTCTGCTCCTGCTCTGCTCTTGGAAGCTGATCCCCCCCCTCCCCCATCCCTTTTTTATATTCAGTCAGAGGCTCCCTCTCCTCCAAATCTCCTTCAAGCCTCTGCCTCTCGTTATGGGACTTGGTCTACTTGTGTTGAATAAGTTGTCCTACAACTAAAACTGAGCCCCTGGGTAAACCAAACTCCCAAAGCCATCCTCCTCCAGCTTCACACACACACGCACACGTTTTCGCATACAGGTTATACTGATGAATTCATTTGCTCATGCTCCATACCAAACAAGCAGGGCCTTTTCTCCCAGGCAAATAGTTGAGCAATCAGATTGGACAGTCTGTTGGGTTGATTTGTCAATTCCCAGTCACTCAACATCAATCAGTGAATTTATTTCTTTTTGAAATGAACGTTAATTCCCTTTGTCATGTGTGCTGTATTTATGTAGCACTTTGAGTCTTACTGACCACTTTACACTGCAAGCCACACCTATTCATACAGCCCTTAATGTTTTTATAACCTCAGCGTCTTCCTGTTACAGATAATATATTGTGGGCAGTTTTGACGCTTTGGTGTCTTGCCCAAGGACATTAAAACTGGCGGATCGGTTGAGCAGCGAATCAAATCACTGACTTGCCAGTTGGTGGATGACCTTCTAGACCTTCCAGATACCAAAAGATAATCAGTTTCCACTTCAGTCCTTACATCCAAGAAGCTGGAACCAGTGAATGGTTGGCACTTTTCCTTGATACATGACTTTGGTGATCTATTGTCTTAGCCACCTTTAAGTGGACTCGGAGTATCCCACATTTCTTGACTATTGTTTGGACGCGATGATTCAGGGATTTGCCACCCTTCAAAGAGTTTGGGCAGTGTTTTACATTCCACCGGAGGGGGGGGGAAAGGAAAGCTAACAAGAAAATGTTACAATTTGCTCAAATGCTTAGAGCTATGCACACAGATTTGCATATACAACTTCTACACTAGTCCTCGGACGAGCGAGAAGCCAATTAATCGGCTCAGCGGTGTTCAGTTCCCACCTTCAATCTCCAAAGTGAACCTTTCCCTGGGAACCGGAGGCATTCTGCGTTCATCCCATCCTGTGAGAATAGCTGGAGGGAAGCCACAAGGTGTGGCACCCAAGCGGAGGTGGTTAGATAATCTGGCTATCAGACCTTGGGTAAAGTAAGATGGCCCTGACGTCTGCCGTCTGTTGACAAGCCCAATGTCTTTTTGAGCCCTCGCTGCTAAACCCCGCAGTTAATGAGGGGTTTGCATAAGTTGGCCTTAACGCCATGCCTGAGCGTTACGTGACACTCGTTACAAAAAGGAGCTGAGTTGTGTGTGAAGAGTTGTAACACATGATATTAGTCACTAAATGAGTGTCAACACTGGCAGAGTGTCAAATTGAAACCCTGCTCTGCGTTTCTCAACTTTAAGAATCTTAATTTGAGAAGATTAATACCGCTGATGTTACACATGCCCAGCAGAGCTCTCTCTCTCTCTGACTACATGAAAGAACTTCACAACTGGCAGCTTTGCTTCATAATTATTTGATATTTTGCTTTAAGTTACATGTCAACTCAGCGGGCAGCCCACGTCTGGCCAGCTGGAAGCTCGTGAAGAGCTGTTTGGGGAAAGAAGAGAAATGAGGTGTGGTCATCATCATTATCATCACCACCACAACCACCGCCATCGAAATCACAGCTTTCTTCGCTTGCAGAGGAGCGAAGGTTTTCCAGGGGGCTAACGCTGACGCGGGTGATGATGGGGCTAGCGGAGTAATCATCGGGTAGTCACGGCGGTGTGTAATGGAGGAGAGCGGCTCGTCTTCCTGTGTGTGCGTGTCGGCAAATACTCGCGCATATGCCGAGGAGGCTTGTGTGTGTACATTTGTGCATGCACCAGTGTGAAAGTGTGTGTCTGTCAGAGGCTAGTAAGGGTGGGCACAATCTGCATGCACTTAGTCCTGGCAAAGCAGTGCAGGCGTTTCTAAGCCCTTGGACCGCGGGGTGGTGGAAAGCCGATCTGTAAATAACAGACACATGTGTTTGAAACTGAGTCCTGTATTCCAGCCCAGAGCCGCAATGAGAGGGAGAACACCACTCCGCTCCGACGTCAAATTGTCTCATCCAGTGTTGTATGACAATCATGCTGTAATAGCACCAAAATGGCTCCTCAAAAGAGAGTGTGTGTGTGTGTGTGTGTGTGTGTGTGTGTGTGGGGGAGACGGGAGGGGGCATAGTGGCGGTCTGCTGTCGGGTGTTTCTGATTATTTGAGATGGGGGCCTGCATAATGTCACGTCAAATTATGTGACTCTGACAGCTACAGCTTGTTGGGCCAGTTGGAGAGAACTGCTGGCTGGCTGGCTGAGAGGATGGATAGCCGACTAGCTGGCTGACCTGTTGGCTCGAGAAGTGTGGCCCGTACAATACAAATGGGATAAACAAAGCACTTTGAGAGGCCAAGCCCTTGACCTCTGCTGACACGAGACCTCATCTGGGAGTTGAGGATTGGTTTTAATTTCTGTTTGGCCCAAGTGGAGGGTGTTGAGATGACCTACAGATGACGGACAGACACAGGACTGTCACTTTGCCTGTATTGTTTCCTCATGCTCTGTTTACTGCCCCCAAGGGAGCACTGTCTGTTGAGAAAAGGCTGATGTAGGGCAGGATTTATTTTCTGGATTCACTATTTCAGGTTATTTTGACATTCAACTCCAATTCATTTGTAGCGAGTGATTACTGCTTTTATTTTATTTTTTTCTTGTTTTTCTCCACTTTTGTTTCTTTTATCAGGCTTCATGTTACATAACGGCCATCTTATGTTTCCCATATGTTCCCTTCCAAATGCTCTCTGGTTCATTCGCACATCACTGATGGCTGAATGGGGACAGGTAATTTCTTGGAAAGTGTGACAATACTTACGATAAAAGCAGTGCAGATTTTCATGTTATACGGCACTTTTCAAGCTATCATTATAAACTCTAGTTGGGTTTAGTGCAGTTTCAATTGAATGGATTAGGGGTAAACAAAGTGGATGGATTGTTAGATCATTCTAAATACAAATACAATATTTCTTCTTGATCATTGGCAAACGTCATGATGCCGTGTGCTGGCTTTGTTAGAAAAATGTACTCTTTCAATCAAGTCGTGAAGACTAGAAAATGTATCATAAAAATATTTGCAGTTTTGGACTTGCAGATCTCATGTATATTCAGCTATAACTGTATTATAGATACTGTAGGCCAAATGTAAAACCTTTGGCAGACATGTAGTGTTAAAAAGGATCCTCACTGCATAAAATGGAGAAAATAAACCCAGGTTTCAAACACATTGGTCAAGGCCAGAAACCTCTTAGCTGTTTATCTGTTGCAGGATTAAAGTTATGAAATCTGCATTTACATTTGATGATTAAAGTCCTTGAATTTACTAAACAAGAAAAAATAAATACTTGCAGAGGGATTCATTCCTATTTTTTATAATCATTTGAGGCTGTTGGAAACAACGCTAACACGACAAGCCTTTTTTTTTTAGAAGTTGCTTAATTGCATGTTGAGTACCAATGAAACCATATTAATTCCTTCAGAGTTGTTTATGGCCACCAGGGAAAATAATATTCATTTGTCATGCTTTTATTTTTTTTGTTAGCTGGTCACGTTTTACACAGTTGCAAATAAATCGACTGAAAATACATAGAAATGATCAGTTTCAGATGAAAGATTCACAGAGGGCAGATCTACCACAGAAATAAAGTTGTACAGCAGTGGATTTGCAACCTCCCCAGTCTGCTCAGTCTAAATGTCACTGACATTACAAGGCGGAAAGGTTTAAGCCAAAAAAACTTAGATGACCACAAAGTGTAGGTAGTGACAGTGAAAATAAGACTGCTAATATTTGTGGTTAGTAATAACTTTAGCATAGCATTGATGAAGCACAGGCGGCGAGCATGCTCAGTAAACGCACACCTACATGTCGTAGCTGTCTGCCGCCAAATGGGGACGGTGTCAAAGATATGTGGAACAGCTGGAAATGTAAGCTACTCGTGTTTGTGTTTGTCCTGCTGTTGATCCTTTAGCTTAGCCCCTGCCACAGAGAAGACGGAAGTCACACAAAGAACATCTTTGTTTTATTTTTTCTCTTCTCGGTAAACTCTGTTCTGAGTAGTGTCCTATTGGACAGTGCGGCGTTGTGTAGTTTTAGTGAAAAGCTGCCTGAAGGCACTAGAGGACATTGTAGGTTTATGTACAAGTTGTGGCAGCGCACAGGGAGAAGAGGAAGAAAGATGAGCTGAAGCTTCTCCAGCTTGTACTTTTTTACTTTTATTTAAAAGCGTAGGATGCCATACATGCATGCATGTCTCTTTAAGGTACCAGCATGGTACTGGGTTGGTAGCCTATAGGTGCTCCAAAAAGCTTTACAGATCCATGTGTATATATTTGTAGCTGTGTACTGTCATTTGGCCTGTTGTTGTTCATGTTTGTGCTGTTGTTGGGTTTTTAGCTTAGCACCTACTGCAGAGAAGACAGAAGTCATTTTAGACAACTTCTTTTTATTGGAGTGAAATTGAGTGTTAAAAACAATTAACTGTCCATGCCAGCCATTGATTCTGCTTTTCATTTGTGTGTGTGTGTGTGTGTGTTGAAGCTAGCTTTTTAGCCAACTAAGACAGCATTGTTGAGTTTTTAGAGTGTACATAAGTGTGTTCTTACAGCCTTTCTATTGAATGTCTGCATAGCAAAGTGCTACGCTAATGGACACAAACATTCATAAGCACAGTTTTAAAAGCTGTGTAGACTGAATTTCTGTCATCTTTCTCTCTTTGAAACAAAAAGGTACTCAAGCCAAAAAAAAAACACTTGTGTACAATATAAACTAGTTCCTACCATAAAAGATTTACGTAGCCACTGTAATGTAACCTATTGTTACTATACACTGTGTTTCCATCAGTTTTCTAATGCCACGCATTACCACTCTTGAATGACAGTGTCAGCTAACACTAGCAAATTTGGTTACCATTCTTAAGTTGTGTTTTTGTAAGGCACAAATTGAAATCTGCCAATTATTGTGAAGTAGCTAAATAGCAAAATACCAGAACTTCATTTAGCAAAACTCAAGTAGAAACCATTTTTTGTCAAATAAATGCATTAAAACTGCTCTATGAGGTCCCTACAACACAAATGCAGTGGAGCAGACTTAAATGATGAAGGTGAGGTGTGACAGCAGTTGTCTGTGTTAAAGTGGCCACACCCCCAAATCCAGTTTCCAGATAGATGAGTTAGAGAAACTGTATATAGAGCCCCAAGCACTTTCTGTACTAGGCCTTGAATGTCTACTCTTAATTTCGGCTGTAAATTTGGGCACTTTAACATTGGATTGTATGGGGATCAATTCACTTTTGGAGCAAGCCTCTAGTGGGCACTAGAGGAACTGCAGTATTTGGCACTTTGCTTTATTTTTTTGGTCAGGACATTGCTGCATGGTCTCAGCCAACATCTTGTGTAGTGGAAACCCTAATACCAATGATGGTGTCAAAAAAGAAGGAAAAAGGTGTTAGCCTGAAGAATGAGTTATAAACATTCATAGACCATGTTTAATCAATCAAGTATCTTAAAATACCACGAGATGACTTTTTTGTTCTATAACAAGGGACAGATTAGAAAGGGAGTTTCTGAAAAAGCACAGTGTTTTGAACTGGGACATTGTGCAGGAACCAAAAGTGTTAACACAGAATCCTTTTACCTGTCACTTAATGTTCCTCAGCGGCATATTAACCTGAAGTCAGCCCTTAGAGGGAGAAGACATGTTTGGACAACACCTGACATGACAGGCTGCTTAGCAATCTCCATTAAAGCCAATGAAAACTGAGAAAAAGCAGACCGCCCGGCTCTCTAAATTGGTGCCAGTGAGGTCAAGTTGCAGGAATATGTCAATTACTTAAATTGATCGGGAGACGGTTTCCTTGATAACCAATTTGATCAAGCTGCTGATCGTGTTACATGCATAGCACTACACGTGAATTGAGCAGGCTGTCTCAGAAATTGGTTACAACACACTAAAAAGGCTAAACGCAATTTCCTCTTTGAGGCTAATTCTGTTTCGTCATGTCAGGTGGTGGATGGGGCCACAGCCATAGCATGTAAACAATGGCATTTCAGTTGATTTAATTAGGCAGAGAGGAAGCATTTAGGGGCTTAATTGAGATTGCAGTGGGAAATTGCTCTGAAATAGGTCTACCTGATTCTTTTTTCTTCTTTTTTTTCCTCTCTTCACAGAGAGCATGACGAGGGATTTCACTCTCCTCTTTGTAGATAATTAGAATAACCGTAATCACTCCCTGGATGGCCTGTGATTGGAGCGAGTCACATGCCAAACTTATGAAGAGTGTGTATGTTTCTCGGTGTGTGCATGCATGCTCTAAAGTCCTTTTGTGGTTGTGGAAATTGAACACATGCATTCAGGAGGACCTTCTATATTCAGAAATCCGTCTTGTACTTCTCCCCGCCTCAGATGGCAGTATTGCACTTCATTATGCTTTGGATTGACATTCTTTTATTTATATATTATGAAACTTTTTTATTCTGTCCTAACATGGTTCTCTATTGACATTGTGTTTTAATTGTTGTACCACATTTTATGACCTTTATGTCAGTGAATGTGCTATATAAATAAACTTTACTTACTTTATTTATTGTTTATGAAACTTCACATTTAACTTATTTCAAATTTGGTGACAGAGCCCTTTGAACAGGCCCGCTATATTTTCTAATCAATAGTTCTGTTGAAGTGTTACAATTTTGCAAGACTACTTACGGAATGATTTGTTTTCACTAATTATGTGTATACTGTTAACATTTATTTATTTTAATTTAGATTTTGACCATTAATAATGCAGGAGTCCTTTTCTGTTTATTATTCTGATGACTTTACTTTTAGCAGGATTTGTACATCTGAACATTTATTTTTTATTATTCATTTATTTATTTATAAAAAGTGGATCAAATTTAATGCAGTGTATTAATCATTTTGTGCTTAAACACATGCATTTTGAAGCAGGCTCGCAATAAATTTAGCCATCATTTTATTTTCCCCCTAACAGGCATTTGGCTTCATGTCACGGGTGGCTCTGCAGGCAGAGAAGATGAACCATCACCCAGAATGGTTCAATGTTTATAATAAGGTAACAGGGACTGGAGATTCATTTACAGTGCTGCGTTTATTTACTGTCAATTAGAGTAAGCGCATCTTGCAAAATCAATAGTGGTTTGTTTGATTTGTTGCCATATTTACAGTTTTGTGGTTTGTTAATAACGAAGTAGACACACTGCAACTGATCTTGTATAAAGCCGGTTTTATTTACTTATTTATTTATTTGTGTCAAACGGTTATGACTGGCCCATAGCCAGGCTTTCACACACTCCATATGTAAAAAGGAAAAGAAAAAGCCAAAATCAGGTTCACACTTTAATCCCATAGTTTTTTTTTTGTTTGTTTTTTTCGTGAAAAGCTCTGCAAATATGTCTGCCTTGCTTCACAGCCCCAGCGCTCACACAGACTCTCTCACTTTCCCTGCCTCACAAATAAAGTAGTGGTTGATATGACAAACCCAGTCCCTGAAAATCTCTCAGCATTAGGCTGTAGCCACTGAGTTACTGTGTGGCGGACCGGGCCGCTCTGGGAGGAATGCTGGTCCTAATCCACTCTTTATTAAAGTCTCTGTACAATGGTGCTACAGGTCTCTGGGCCCCCACAGCACTTTCCACCAGACACTTACACATAAATCCCACAGCGACTGAGGTACAGCCTCGACAAAACAGAAGCTGTATGCTGAGCTGCTGCTAATATTCTCTAAAATTCACTCTAAATGTTCTGTTCTGTTTTGGTGGTTGTTAGTTTTAAGGGTATTTACAAAAAATGTTTTTGGTAGCAGGGGGGGTCAAACTGCTGCAGGAAAGGAGTAGTTATCACAGTTTATGTCAAATAAAACTATAATGTGTATCACAATATGTACAAAGTTTCACATTTTGTAAAGTATGATTAGAGAGTGCGGTTTTTAGGAGAGTATTGTTTGACAACAGCAGGAAGGCTCAGCGCCTGTGGGCAGTTTGCTTGAGTTTGTCATCACAGAAATGTCACACAGAGACCAAAAACCAAAACCTGTACTCACTGGCTGCATGTGGCAAACCACAGCACAGCTGGGAGCACTGCACGCTGTAGTTACACCTACCAATACACAGGAAGGTCACATTATACTTCCACCAGAATGTGCAAGAGCTGTCACAGAACTAGGTGATAGTCTTAATCGTTTTTTTTCAAGGTTGCACAACATCACTGGATGCGACATATAAAGCAGTAATGCAGTGAAAGCTGTTTCTAGATGGCCACACATATGCTATCTGATTTGTACCTTGCACTCTTGAATACAGACTGGAAATCAAAGGTGGACATAATTACTCTAACATTCCCCCCTTTAGACTGGGACCTGCATTTTGACTTTAGCCTAATAGCTTATACAACTGGAGCCAGACGCGACCATATTTGGAAAACGGGGTGATTCTAATTAGATTAGTATATTTTTACAGGTAAAACATGGTATTTAATTTGACAAAACTGTATATTGGTTCAGTTAACCACAGAGTAAGCCATATTATTTGTCCCATAACTGATGACTTGAAATCAATCCAAAAGGCGCCACCAAAACAAATAGTTGCAAGAGGTCCTGTTTAGTCACTCGAATGAATGATAGCGAAGCCTGGTGATGCAGATAGGCGCCGGCACCTACCTGTCAAAGTGACCACAGTCCTAATAATGCAAAACTTTGAGCTATACCACAATTTAAAAGAATAGAAGTTATTCTGAAATGACAAAGTATGTAATTTTATTGGATTTTTTTCTTTGCAACTATTAAACTCTTAAAAGTTGCTTTTAGGAAAATATTTTGATTATGTTGTCATTGCCTTGTGATTGACACTAACGTGTATATGTGTCTTCACAGGTCCAAATTACACTGACTACACATGACTGTGGAGGGCTGTCAAAACGGGACATCAAAATGGCCAAATTTATTGACAAAATTTCACTTTCCATGTAGTTTTTTTGTGTTTAAATTGCAATCTGTCACAGCCTTTGTAGATACACTGATTTTAGTTTCAACTCCACTCTTTAAAAAGACGACTGCATTACAGAGTTAAATGTATTTAGTCTTTCATATGTGCATATTCTGCTTCTGATTTTTGTCCCAAATAAAATCTGTAAAAATAAAATAAACGTTTTACATTGTTTACAAATGTTTGAAGGCTTTCTGTGATAGTTTAACTTATTTAATCTCTAATTGTTTTAAAATGATGCAGCTTTGCAGTGTCTCTTGAATTAACACTGTGTACGAAAGCTCTGGTTTAGATTTCCTCAAAAGTCAGAGACAGATTGGAAAGGTATCACTGAGTGATTTTCACACATAGAATTAAAATGGATTGTAATTGCTCAGCAGTACTCTGTCAAGTTCTCACCAGTGAGCTTTTACATGCGAGTCCATCAGATCTCATTTTGTCACTTGACAGTGGAAGGGGTCAAAGTCAGTAGGAAATTAATTTGATTTGCGATTTGGTAAAGGATGAACTAAATTCAGTGCTATCTATCTCTTATGTGGTTAGTTGTAGTTTTTTGGGGACAATCTAAGTTTTTAAACATAAATATACATAAATAAAGCATGAATATGGTTGCTTAGTCTTTCCTGATCATAGTGAGTTTAAAAAAATGCTGTAAATTCTCATTTTATCGCCAAACTAAATTCAGAGTCAGCTCAAACAGATTTGCTACCATTTTAAATGAGGAACCTGACAACACTTCAAGTACAAGTCAGTGTCTGCTAGTTAAGCATAGAAAGTAAAATCGGGCAGTATGAACTGTCTGAATGTTACAAAATCCATCCAACAGTGACTCGTTTAACATGTTCCATCCCATTTGTTTAATTTCTGCAAAATGGGTGAGGTGTTGGAGAGTGACACATCCTCAGGACAATGCAAACATTGGAGGTCTCCTGCCGTGTTCACGTTTTCATTTTCTGTTACTTAAACCTGATCGCAGTCAGTCATATGTGCAATACCTAACAAAACCTCAATCTTGATCACAGCTCTGGATTGAGGGATTCATGCTATGGGAAACAAAGGAAACACTGAATGGACGGAAACATCAGAGACAGGGCAGGTTCTGTAATATCAATTTTCTCATTTAATTATATTTCTAAATGTCAAATTGTTTATTTATTGCATCTCCTTTAAAGCAGCTGGATTTTCATTCATTGCTGACCGTGTGGTATGGGATTGGAATAAGCCAAACAGAAGCTAATTGTAGTCCTACTGATGCTTGGACTGGATTTTAAGTAAATATCAGCCATTGTTCTGGTTAAAGAGTAAGGTTAAAATGGTGCGGTCCTCTGTGGGGTGATGGACTGGGTGTGCTTCTCACAATTAGTGGTAGGTAATTAATTACATGCTGACAAGCCTGGATGACTGTATTAGTAGTTAGAAAGGCTTTCAGCGCAAAGCTTTAGGTAATGACTTAGATGAGGTTTTTCTGGTCACAAACGAGTGACATAAAAACCCAAAGCAAAATATGAATTGTCTGTCAGAACAGCTTCAGTGTACTTTGGCGCTGACTCTACATGTCTCTGAACCTCTGCTGGAGGGACTCTTCCATGTTATTCTTTCATTTGGTATTTAAACGACGGAGGAGAGCGCTAACTTGTCAGCCAGAAATCTCCCAGAAGTCAATTGGATTGCAATTTAGTGACTGGGAAGCCCATACCATATAATTCATATAATTTTAATACTCATCAAGCCATCCATAATCCCTTTGTCCTTTTTGAATGGAACCTTCTCATGTTGGAAGAGTCCATTCCCATCAGGATCAGAAAATTCACCCCCTAAACCCCGCCAGCAAAATGACCCCCATAACATATAACATAACTCTGTACTGTGTAATGCTTTTTTCAGATGGCATTGCTGGATCGCGGGATGCTGCTGCTAAATTCAGTTTTCTCATCGCTGCTAGGCCTCCACTTACAGGGTAACTTGAATATACATATTGTATAATTTGTCAAATTTTCACATTGTATTGCCAAGGCCATCTAAGCCCACACACGCTGGTGAGGTTAAAGCACATGCTGAAAGTCAGATATGCATATATCATATTACAAAGATGATTTGTGAGCACTAAAGTAGCCCCAGTTCATTCATCTGTGCAGGGAAGTTCTCACCAAAATAAGATGACGGTTGCATCTGTTGTGTGTTACATTGTACAACACTGACCCAGGCAGCCACCCTTCAAACTGCTTTTTGTGCAGGAGGACAACTTTGAGGCTGGAAACAATATCAGTGAATTCAAGTGTTTTCAATGTTGCTAATAGAGACCACATTGCCTCTGTTTGCACTCTAACGTGTGTGTCATCTGTATTGTCTCAAAGTGAATGCACTAGCTCCTTTTTAACAAATTTCTGTGGAGGTGTGCATTGTTCAGTGGTTAGAAAACTGAGGTTGAAAACAATAATAGAAGACAGAGGAATAAAAAGCAAAGCTCTTTTTCTTCCTCAGAATTATATTTTTCTATTTTTAAATAACCCAACAGAGGAGGGATCTTCCTCCCCTGTTGGATTTATGCCACCTTGCAACTCCTGCCTCTGCTCCACTAACTCGCTGGCTCTTTCTGCACTGACTGCAGAGACCAACCTGCAATCAATACTCCAGAAAAGTGCTGAGAAGACAGCAAACAAGCTGACCACATACTGTGAAATCAGTAACTGTGGTTTAATTAAGAGTTTCCAACTGTAACCCAATCACAAAAACAGTTACTAAAGAAATTAAAAACTTAATAACCCTTTATGGACCATGTCTTGGAGCCTCATGTCTCAGAACTTGAACTAGCAAATGCTTCTTACTTTTCCATGATAAATCTCTTAACTGGTTAAAAATCCATTAATTCATTCATTTCTCTTTATCCCCCTTTGGATTAATCAGTGTATTTTATCACTTCACCACTCTGTTTTCTCTGAGGAGAAGGAGGAGGGCCGCTTTCTAAGTGACCGGACTGACCTTGCTACAAGGCCAAGCTGGACCACACCAGGCCAGATGTGGCTCCTTCAGATAATTGACCTCAGCTGATGGCCAGAAGCAGCAGCAGCAGCAGCAGACAACCGAGGCAGACCTCCCATTAGTGAAGTCCCTGGATTCTGGCTCCTTAATCCATTCACCTACTAATTCTGTGCTGCCAGCAGTCCCGCCAGAGGAAGACAGACAGACAAACAAGAGAGGGAACGAGGAAGATAAAAGAAGCAGAGAAAGCAGGGAGGGCAGTTAATGGGACATTGCAGAGGTGGAGGGGAGTAAATGACAAACAGAGAGAGCGGGTAGAAAGGGACAGAGTCGAGAATGGATGAGTGGGACGGGCAGGTGCGGCAGGCCTATGTTTTGTGAAGACCTTGAGATGGAAAAATAATAATTCTCCCTTGCATAAATGTCTCCTGCCCCTGAGAGGAGAAGAGAGACATGGAGTTGGGGGGGGGAGGGGGGGCAGCAAGTGAGAAGAGAAACCACAAGCAGGAGAGAGGCTTTCTGGGATTTTTCCAAGTAGCTGCAGTGCGTGATAGCGGCCCATATTTTTCCTCTCGTGTGTGAACTGCATTTTCACTCCCTGGCCGTGGAGGGGTGGTTTGAGGCAGGGGGACTGGTAGTGGCAATCAGATCCCGGCAAATAAAGATAAAAAGGTCATTGAAAGTCAATCTTGACTTAAGTCTGCTTTCGGAGCCTCCAGGGGGAGTGCACAGGCCAGCGTTTAGCATGTGGGCTTGTCTGTAGTGGGACTCATTGCAGACACAGTGTGATAGTAATCACAGTGTGTGCTCGATGCCAAAAACAACCAGCAGCCTAACATTTGCACACACATTTGTATGGCAGTTGTTTTTTGATCAAATGCACCCCCGGTTGTACATTTCCCATGTGGTGCAGCAGTAACTACTGAACAACCACTGGCTGTTCTTATCTGTGTGAACAGAAACATATTGTTGTCTATTTTACTGATAAATGGCAGTTTCACGCTGTCTTCTTCGATTTAAAAGACAAACCGTCTGTAAAAAGGAAAATCCATTTTATCTGGGATAGGAGGGACTGCAGAAATGGATATCATGCCGATTCCAGAGAGACGAAAAGTATCAGCAACAGAAGGTCCTAAATAAACTCACATCTGTTACCAGTGTAACTGTACTGTTAAAACTATCGACAAAAATGTAACTTTGTATGAGCCAATGCAAACATATTTTTTGAAGCCTTGTCACAATGCCATATTGTATGGAAAATAGGAGCGATCTATTATTTTTAGCATATAAATATTTCAGTAACTCTTCATCATTCCCTCTATACTACATACCTTTTATAATTAGTTTTAGCATGGCAGGAAATCCAGGTACATAATGGACTCTGTTGATGAAAGAGTGCTCTGAACTGACGTGAAACAAACTTTTCTCTCTAGAAAGCCAAACAAGTTTAACTTTCCTCATAACTGGTGCTGTGCTTGGAGAACAGATCTTTCTGTGACTCTGTAAGGAAATCACCTCTCAGTGACATCAACCAGACCCCAGAGCAGAAAAAAATGTTAGAAACTGAGAGTTTGGAGTGATCTAAACCTGAGCGAGGCTGGCTCATTTGTTATTATGTGTAACTTAATAAAAAGTACATTTTAAGTAGTGACTTGCTACTTCTCCATTAAATTATCATCAAAATCCAACAAAGAGAAAGCAGCAGTTTTGCTCATTTTCTTACATTTTGATCCATCTCGCTCAGTGTAACTTTGCACACACTGCTTTGATGGAGGTAGATGGGTCAAGAAGTCAGATAACTGGTGGTCTTTTAAAATAAATGTTTATATCTTTCATATAATGTGCTTCATTCTTTGCTCAGCCACCCACAGCTTTCTTTGACTAGGCTGTGAAGTCCTAGCAGCTCGACTCAGCACAGTCACTAATCCCAAAATGACAGTCATGTGTCAGTTTTGTTAGAATTATTGCGGTACAGAAACAGAGTCCTGGAGGTAATAACATAATTTTCTCAGGACACATATAATTATAGTAATTCATGCTGTTGTACTTGGGCTTGCAACCATATTCTCGTATTGGCCAAATGCTCTTTTTGATTGTGTGAGCCAATATTTTGTAATAAATCTTCAGCTCCATAAATCAAAGTGTAATTTGCAGCACAGCATGAATGTTGGCTTGTTATGTCACTTAATATTACAAGCAGCATGTTGACTTTGGCTTGATTTAAATAAACTCATTAATTAAGATATTGGGCTCTGAGTGTATCCTGAATATACATCGAGCTCTTCAGACGCTGGCTACGCTGTTAACGTGGGAAACACAACGAAATACTCGTGTGCTGGTGTCTGAGTCAAGAAGTTTTTGTTGCCACCTCAGTGAGCCTCTACATGTACCATCAACTTTTCCATACTTTTTCAGCCAGCATGTCCACATAGCAGCTTTTTTTAAAAAGTATTTTCTTTAACCATGACTTTAGTCTTGAAATATTCAACATATGAAAGTTCTCTCCAAAAAATATACCTTGGGCCACATTAAAAAAGCAACATTTTTCTGCTGCTTGCAAGCTTTCCTTCTCTGGTTGTAACTTTCAGCCACAATCGGTTTAGTAAAGTAGATACACTTCATTAGGTACAACTAGTTCAGGTTCAACTGCTTGCTAATCCAAATATCTAATTAGCCAATCACATGGCAGCAAATCCATTCATTTAAGAATGTAGTAATGGTCAACATGACCTGTAGAAGTTCAAACTGAGCATCAGATTGGGGAATAAAAGATTGATTTTAGTTGTTTAGCTGTTGATATATTTAGTTTTTCCTGCACAACCGTCTCTAAGGTTTACAGAGAATGATCTGCAACCTGCAGACTTGGTTAGAAACTATTTGTTTTCAGTACTAAAGAAGCCTCTTGCATGAGAGGGAAACAGCTCCACAAACCTAAAGAAGTCCAGTTGATTTCTTTTTTCAAGCTGTCATAGTCTGCAAAAGAGTATACAAAAGAGCGGCACTTCCCGAGCCAAATGTGTTATTGATGTCGGAGGTCAGGGGAGAATGACCAGTTAGCTTCAAGTTAAAACGAAATAAACTGTAACAAAATAACTGCTTGCTACAGCTAAATTATGCAGAAGAGTATCTCTGAATATGCAGCATGTTAAACCTTGAAGCAGATGAGCAACAACAGCAGAGGACCACCCCAGTTGGCCCTCATGTTAGCTTAGAATGCAAAACTAAGGCTACAATTTATACTGGCTCACCAAAATGAGATAATACAAGATAAGAGAATTGGGATCAGCATATGACGTAAACAACACGAAAGCATAACTCCATCCTGCCATGTATCAACAGTTCAGGCTGCTGGTGGTGTAATGGTGTGGAGGATATTTTCTTTGCAAACTTTGACACCTTAGTACCAACTGAGCAGTGTTTAAACCCTACATGATACCTGAGTATTGTTGTCTCTGAATCTGCAGCATTTGTATGATATCATGTCAATATAACCAAAATCTCTAAGGAGTGTTTCCAGCACCTTGTTGGCATTAAATTAAAGAAAAACCAAATGGGGTCCAACCTAATACTTGCATGCCTTACATAATGAATAGGCTGGTGGGTGTAAGTTCCAACTAAAGTCACTTGATACAGTTGAAAAGGGTATGATTTTTTTTAAAACATGTAATTTTCTAAAACAAGTGCACGTTCTTTGTTCAACTATAAAAAAAATTTTGATTTTCTGGGGACTACATTCAGCTGACAATTAATAAACCTTTGTTGTATTTTGTGTGATTATCTCAACACAAACTATAGTGCACATTAACATTAACAAAGAACAATAAACCTCTGGAAGCTGGCAGGCCTAAGAACTAAAAGTGGTTCATCATTTTGCAGACACACCTCCACTCAATGTCCACAGCTCAGCTTAACAGCTGTGTGAAGGTGATATACACTGAATGTCTTTCAGCACCTGAATGTATACCACTGTAACAAACCCACAGCAGACCCACGTGCACCTTCATGCTTTGCAGCATCTCACACACTTTATTCTTACAATATTCACACGGCAGCTGTCTACACTCAACTCAGTCGGCTGCAGCTCCGCAGCTCACAGCCCGTCTCTCAACAACAACAACAACAAAACTGCAGGACCAAGTACCATATTTAAGTCGGCGGGGCATGATTGCGGATGCCGTGCAGGTGCGTCCGCCTTCCCTGCACAGCACCGCAAGCCACACCCCGCCACAATCACCTAGCTCTCTTCTTGGTGAAATGTATTCCTTTGCTTTTTTGTGACCCTTTGTAACAGCACATTTGATTCAGGATAGAATCAGAAGTGTTGTGCAAACTACTTCTCACCTAGTTTGCTACAAACCTTTATATCAGCACCAATATTTCCTTTTTTGCCCTTTTTCCCTGAATTAATTCATCCTGATTTGGTTGAAGAAAAATAAACCCAGATACTTATTGGATATACCCATTTTAATGCTTGTCACAGAACTCAGAACTCCACCGTAATAAACCCTAATATATTACTCCAAGTATCTCCTAATTGGAGTCAAGTATCAAACTCCTAGTGTCATGATGTTGAGTGTTTGTTTATCCACTTTCTGTTATATTTTGTAAATCATAGTCCGTTTAGACAGTTGTCAGTTTCCCTCCTTTGTGATCGCTTGTCCTGGCCTCATTAATGTAACTCGTGTACAGTCTGCCTCACCTGTTCATTGACCTAATTATTCCTGTGTGTGTGTGTGTGTGTGTGTGTGTGTGCATTTACTCCTTTGGCTTGTACCCCTTGCAGTCAAGTGTTCTCACAGTCCTTGGTTTTTCCCCCCATGCAGTTGTTATTTCTCACCCTGTGTGTGACTTTTTGGACTATTCTTGGATTTGCCTGTTGACTGTGCCTTGCTGGATATGTTTGGCCCACTGAGTGATCATCTGTTAATGACTTCAGCCTGTTTTTTGATTAAAGATTTGGACTGTGGAGCATTAATCTGCCTCTTAGTGTCCTGCAGGGTAAGCACACAAACACATAAAAATCCCAAATTACGCAGTTTTGTTCTCAACTTCCTAAAGTAATGATAGCACCAAATAGCATTGAAATCATCAATGTTAAAGAAGCATATTTGATTAAAAAAACAGCAACCCCAAACTATAGAGACAGGTCCTTACAGTTATCAGCATTTTTTTTTTTCTTCTCCCTTTTCTCATTTATTTTCATCCTTTGTGTAGTTCTTGTTTTCTTCCATGACTGTCACAAACTTATTCAAACACTAATGGATACATGGCATGAAATTTTCCCTTGGTAGATAAAAACACCATCAGTCCTTGTCTGCAATAAAGCAATCATAGGCTTCCTCATCCAGCAAGCAAAGGTTTTTATAGATGCATTTAACATGTTGAGAACATTTCAAGTTGTGGTTTATTTTTTTGGCCAACTGTTTTATTATAGCAGTACGCTCACATTCACAAACCTGATACCTGAAAAACTCGTGTTCACCCTCTGATATCAAGTGACGATGAAATCTGTGAATGAACAGTTTATGGAAACTTCTTTTTTGCAACGGCATGCAGGTTTCTGTTCAAGGGAAGTAGTAGTAAGGGCGAAGCTGTTTTGCCCTCATATGTCATGCAGGCTGTACACAGCTCATCGCATGATGGTGCTTTGTTTGCTACCTCTGAAACATCAGAGTCTTTTTGAAATTGGAGCCGTTTTGCTGAATTTAAAAATACCTCCTTACGTAGATTCAATAGAAGATTTAAATGTAAGAATTAAGTAAGCAAATGTAAGCTGCTAATACTTTAATGTGAGCTGCCACCTTAAACTAATGCAGTAACAAAACAAAACAAAACAAAAAAAACAGAAAAGTGTGTGTGCGTATGTGTATGTGTTAAGTGTGATTGTGTGCGGATGAAACACACATGGATCAGATACATGCCACTCAACATCAGGCTGCACCTCTGATAATGATGATAAGATCTGAAAATGGAAAGTCTTGTTCCCGATGCTGACAAGGCAGGGAGCTTGTGCTTTATGTTCTCTCCTGGTAAATGTCACTGGCAGCATTGGAGGCTTTGTCCGTTTGTTAGTATCATGACATCACTTGATTTTAAGGCAGGTATATAATTTGTGGATCTTCTGTCATGAGATCATTATACATCAATATACATTACACAAAATACAAATAACACTTGAACATTACTGAATGTTAAAATCATCATTCTTTTGTTTTGGATATTTGCTCCTCTTTCTCCACTTAAGCCATTAGTAATATTGATGTGGGTCACAGTCAGCATTCTAGTCTTTAATATGTTTTTATGGAGACAGGAAAGAGAGCTTTGTTTTACTATTCCATACTGGAAGCTTGCGAATGTCTTTCATGTAATGGCGAGCAAGCAAAAAGTTATAAAGTGCACAATAGAATGCAAATCAAAAGTAAAAAAAAAAAAAAAATGAATAAAAATGATAATAATAATAATACAAAATGAAGACATGGAAAACAAGACAAATATCATAGTAAATAAATATAGAGATATAAAAAGTGAAAGATCAGTGCTCATCTAAAGTGATATGATGTTTTAGTTTTTAGTTTTGGATATACTTTCAATTTCACAATGTAAATTTGTTGATTGTTATCATTATTGTTATTATTATTATTAGTTGATTTCCAAATATTCAGAATTTTGTGTTACTTCGATTTACTGACAGCCTATTTATAGCACACCATTGCTCGACTGTATCGAATTATTTGTTGACAGTATCCAGCAGTTGATCCAGATTTTCTTCACAACCAAACAAAGTAGTATCATCAGCAAACAATATGCATTATAAATTCATAAATACCTTACATAAATCATTTATATATATAAAAAAATAAAGGACCAAGTACCAAGCCTTGTGGAACACCACATGTGACTCTTTATAATTATGAGCTCATGTTATTTACACTGACATACTGGTTCCGATCTTCTAAATAACTGATTAACCAGTTCTGTGGTATCCCTCTTATTCCATACTTTTCTAACTTTTTAAATAATAATATTTGGTCACTGGTGTAAAATGCTTTTTGTAAGTCCAGAAATATTGCAACTGCAATGTCTATACTGTCAAAAAAAAAATGTTTCTACAAAATCTACTAGAGCCAGTGTTCCTTTTTTTCTCTGTAACTGTACTGTTCATGCAAAAGTTTTTGTTTATTTAGCAATCAACCTTTCATGCAACCTATGAAGCATGAATTAGATGTTATGGTCGTGAAATAAAAATGATACGCTTTAATAAGGTCTTGTAAGTGCATAAAACTGAAAACAGGTACTTTCAGCCTTTTGTTAGGTGGTTGCTAGGCATTTTGATTTTATATAGAAAGGAACCTTCAGGAGCATTAAATATGCCTATGTGTCAAGTTCGGTTGCTCAAGTTAATGGGATAGGAGGTTACTGATCCATCCATCCCACTTATCCAGTTCGAGGCCTGGCTGTTATGGGGAGAGAGGCAGGGTATACAGTATCCAGGACAGATTGTGAGTCTACAGCAACACTGGTGTTCCCTTATATATTATGCAAAAAGATGTCAAATCTGAACATTTGGCAGCTCAGCTATAAACTAGATTTTATGTTTTAAAATGAGTGTGAACCAAAAACGTAACTGATGGTTCGGATTTCTTAAATGGTGTTTTAGAACGCACTTCAAGGCCGTTTCCATAAGGAAAGAAACAAATCCTGAAAATGTGACTTACAAACTGCTTGCATTTGAATATTTGAACCCGGGACAATGGCAGCAACAGTGGCAGCTGCTGCAAGTTTATCATTCATGACAGTTTGGCTGAGCTGCGGTTAGCTCGCTCAATAATGACACATAACACAGAACAGAAAACTAAACAGTGGCTTAAATTGTGTGTGCGCTGTGGAGGTTCCTCTTCACTGAAATCTCAAACCCAAAGTGTTTGAAATGAGCCAAAGCACAAAACATGCAGCATCTTGAGCTACTATTTGTGATACGTGTTTCATGGCAACAGTAATCCAAAAGCAATCCGATGTGAGCAGCAATTCAGGATTCAGCCTGTTGGTTTACTTTGCTATGAATGTCGGTTATTGTTCTCATAGTTATTTGAAATGTAAAAACAAAACTACATGTCTGAAAGAAGAATGAGAATAAATACTTCATTGTAAACCTTTTCCTACTTTCCAGACAGTCCTTGCTTTAGATTAATTTGAGTGTGGTTTCAAAATCAATGTGCAGGGATTTAAACACAGTTGGAATGGGGCTATAAAAATGTTATCTGTCACTGTCAGTATCTGCTTTTATTGATTGATTTGAAGCCCGTTATTGTCAACAATTTGCTGATATGCTGATAATAGATGCAGACAAGACGGTGATTAGGATGGATGGCACCCTACTCAGGTCTTTGAGGTGTTTGAAATTGGATTTTAATGGCTTCCTAATACACTGAAATATGTCTGCTATTACTCAAAATCAACATAATGCCATGGAGAGCCATCATTAGTTATGTGTTTAATTTGGGGTTTTATAGTAGTATCCTTACACTCAGAAATAAATGTTGACCTGCTTGTGAGAAAAGGTCTATGGTGCCATATTAGACCAAAGCTGCTTTTTTATTTAAATTAAATTTTTGGATCTAAACGGAGACTTGGCATGTTTACAGGATGCAGCAGCTGTAGCACAGATTTCAGGATCATGTGAACTGCTGCAGGGACCTGGTGGCAGCAGAAGGAGAAAACAAACAGAAGCTGAGCAGCATTAGTGTAAGTTGAGGGGGAGGCCTTGGTTTAGCAGAGATTGTTTTGTTTCTAGATGGGCTGGATTGCAAATGTCAGTCACACAATGGTTAGAATATCCCTGTAACAGCTTTAAATGCAAGTTTTGGACTCCTTCACCATAGTGCTGTATATTCGACTTGTCAAATACTAATAACTGCGCCACACTCATGAAGCCTTTGTTAACATTTGTTAATGTTGCTTCCTCCTTTATGCAGTTGTGTCAGCAAATACCATTTCAGTCTGGTCTTCTGGTTGCTTGAAAAGATTTCCTCCATAGCCCACTATGGTGAAACTTCAGCCATGGCCACATTAACCTCTTACAGGGCCCAAGGGTAGAAATTATGCTGTCGGACCCCCACTGATCCCAACGCAGAATGCTGTTTGGGTAACTTTATCATGTGATCAGAGACACTGGGATGGACCTGTGCTACTGTGGAACATCACCTGGCTGAAACATTTTCAGTAGAATCTGACTAATTAAATACAGCTTTATAAAAGAATGAGCACCATCTTATAAAGGATAATGCACTGCAGTGGAAAAAATTCACAACTATGACTGATAATCTGCTTCAATGTAATGATGTCGAACAGTGTGTGTATGTGAGGTGGGGATTGGGTGTATTTTAAAGCTTTTTCATAAACAACTAGTGTTTTTATTTAATATCACTGTAGATTTTATAATAAAACTACAAATAAAGCTTTGCTTACAAATTAAACTTAGATTTTCTTGAGTTCATTTGTTTCCCGGTTAGTATCAGCTCTAAGGCTTTAGCCATTTTAAGAGCTTAGCTACGAGTTACCATGCCACTGTTCAGAAACAGTGCTTGAAATTGTTTTGAAATCCAGCAGAATTTCTTTGTGATACTGGAGTCCTTTTGCTATATTCTGCTGTGGTCTCAAGTTGCTGGGCTTCCACTAAGGTTTTATTTAGGTATTTTCCACCCCACCCCCTCCATCTGATTTGCAGAAAACCATTAAAAACTGCTAGCATTTCTTTTTCTTTTTTGTGGGGTTCAAAGGATGCCTTTAAATGTCTTGTTTTCTTCAGCAACCGGAGAGATGCACTTAATCTTCACAAATGAGGAGCAGCAGTCAGTTGGATTGTTTTTTGTAATTCTTCACAATTATTATCAATATAGTTGATTAATTAATGTCTTGTCTAACATGTTCTGTGTGTTTTTTCTCTCTTATTACATCTGGTCTGTGTTTTAACTCTGTAATGTGGGTAAGAGAAGGGGCTCAAAATGGGATAAAACACAGCACATTATCATTATTTATCGCTGGCTCGGTTGCAGTAGTCACACTTGCTTTCTTGTGTGTCACATTTCCTCTTTGTGTAGTCTGCAGAATGCAATGTGGGAATTAAGCAGAACTCACTCAAGTCTATTTCGAGCACTGGGGGAGAAATAGTATGCAGTTAACAGGATATTTAAAAAACATGTGGTCATTGTATATAAGGAAAGAAGATTTTAAATGCTTTATCTCATAAGTGATGACCTATTATTTTTATTAATCCCACACCAGGTGTAGTTTGTTGTTATCTGGATGGATGTCTGGTCATGAAATGTTGGCTAGATTTAGTTGCAGAATTTGGAGAAGTGAAAATAAGTGTTGGTTATGTGCTGTGAATGTGTTGGAGTTTTTCCAAAGTGGGGCCTTGGAACCTGTAGACCCAAACGTGCAGAAAGTACCGGTGCTACAGTGAACATACACCTGGTTTACGGTGTTTAAGCTATTCTATTCTATTCTATTCTATTCTATTTTATTCTATTCTTGCATCTCCAATAATTCAGGAGCAGTGGGGATTTCCTCAACAGAGAAACGTTAGTTCAAATATTTACCGGCTATAATGCAGCGTGTTGAACTTTGCCCTCCAGGTTCAGGCGCATTCACGTCTTTATTTACGACTGGAAACGGGTATTATGGGGAAGGTTTACGACGGCCTGCGCGCTTTGTTTTTGTTACGAATCACCGTGATTCTTTGGCTGCGCTTTGTCCTCTCGTCAAACATTTCTAAATCAAAGCGGATGGCTGCAATTACACCCGGTGCGCATGCCCGTCTAAAGTAAATGTTCTGTGCGTCCGTGCGCTCAGGCGCGCCCTAGGAAAGAATTTGCAGCCGGGCACGCGGTTGATATGACTGTTGTGACTTGTTGTGGATAGTGAAACCTCAACGACAAAAGAGCGTCAGCAAGGCCACGGCAGAAGGTTAGAGAAATAAAAACTGTAATAAAAATGTGCAATAGTCCTTTAAAGGAGGATAACCTATATCTAATCGGATCTGGAAAGCTATCCAAGAGCCACAAACTCACCCCGTGTTGATATTTCATTTTAAATGAATAAAACGACTTTAAAAAGAGGAAAGATCTCCACAAACGGTCATGTGCTGAGAGTGGAGGTAACATTATGTCAAGATACAATTATGACGAAGTTGTGGGAGAATAATATGAAGCCCCCTTAGAAGATATAATTCATTCACACTTACTTTAGAGGAGCGTGAGTCACACTGCATTTTATGCTCATTAAATTACATAGACACCTTCATTTTACACGAAGTATCGAGAATAATTACCACAGAATCAAGGTAAACTTACAGTTGAGCATGGGAAACAGAGATTTTGATACAAAATGTCAGAAGGTGAGTATTACCTTAAGGAAATTACTGTGTGTACCGTGTAACTAAAAAGTACTTTAAAAAGTATTAGTATTAGTTAAAAATTATTTTCAGTTTACACTGGAGTTTGCTCTCTCATTGAGATATGTATATATAAAAATCTGCAATCATTTCTTTTCACTATCCAGTTGTGTTGCCTCTAATCCAATATCCTCTAAGACCCAGCGCTATCAGTTAAAGCACACACTGGTGGCTGCTCCAGCAGCGCACTAATATCAGTCTAATGGTGAGTAATATAGATATGGGGATTTCTGCAGGTGTCAGAAAACAAGATAGGGTATTGACTGAAATCATTTTGTGTGCACGGGCTTGTCGCCAGTTGCATTTTTTCTCCCCCCGAAGGTGCAAATAAAAGATTCTAGCCCACAAAATAGATGTAATTAGATAAAATGTTCCCTCCAGGTGTGTTTGAAGATGTTTTTATTTATTTATTTTGTCAAATCTGCTCAGTCTATTCAGCTTTTTTTCACCCCCTTTCAGAAAGTTTAACTGCCGTCTTTGTCAGTCCTTAATGTTCCTGAATGCGCAGTCCAGGTTTCCACACACGCTGGTGGAACTCTTAACAGAGCAGCTCAGGTTTCAGGTGATCTCAGAGAAACTTTGAATTCGAAATCATCCTTTTAGTGGGACATAATATCCGTCCTTCAGTACGCAGACAGAAATAGCTCTGTGCTGCAGCAGAATAGCCAGGTTTGAATGACCCCAATATAATCTTCTGTATAGGGAGTGATGGGAACAAAAGTTGAGTAAAATTAACCACAAATCTATTACTGGAAAATCCAGTGAGCGCTGAGATGTGTTCATTAATACGATGACCAAATAATAATAAGAGCAGTTCATAGAAATGTAGCTGCTGAGGTCCCAAAGTTGGGTCCCGTGGATTTATCTACCCACCCTCCTCTGAAATAAAAATTATATTAAAGGAGCTTCAAAAAACAAAAACAAACAAAAAAACAAACAAACACATAAAATTAAATATTACAGTTAAAGCTCGGACTGATTCAACTTTGTCGAAATAACCGCAAAAGATTCTTCATCTTTCTAAGATAATCCCCCTTCCCTTAAACTAAGTGGACCACTACGCTGGGGATATTTAGCCAACCTATTTATTTTTCTCATGTTTTGAGGGGGGAAACCCGGAGCCCGAGTGCTTGTCTCCTTAAACAAAGACTCCTCTAAGACATATACTTGAAATAAACCTCTCTTTTCCTGGAGTTTATTCAAACAAACATGTTACCATAAACACATGAGGACTTTGAATCACCTTTTGTATACAGTTTAGGCTAATGAACGTACTTCTGCAAAGTCTTACATTATTGTACAAAACACGTTGCACTCAAGTTAAACATGCAGGGTCTCTCTCTCTCTCTCTCTTTTTTTTTCTATTGGAGCAAACAAAATGAAAAGCATTTCAAACGGGAGGCGTCGTGGAGTCACCCTGCATATGCGGTAAATAGAAAGCACACAGAAGCAGTATAAAGTATGTACAGTAAAGGCCGGATTTTCTTGTTTTCTCATTGATTCGTTATATGCTCGAATTTTTTTTTTTTTTTTTTTTTTTTTTTTTTTTGTTATTATTATTTTGATGCAAATCCTCGCTTTGGTCGAGTCAGTCTTCAAAAGCAAGCAAGCACAAAAAAAGAAAAAAAAATCCCACCGTCTGTTTCATATGTTAGACCTGTATATATTTACATTTAGATATGTACAGTGCAGCCATGTAACACGTCTTCATCATTAAAAAAAAAATCCAAAAAACCTGGACATTTAAACTGCTGTGCAAGTTCACTGGTAAACACATGTAACCCGCATTATCCACGTTTTCTCTTTCATTTTCTTTAAAAAAAAAAAAAAATGATTGCAACTAATCCAGTTTAGTCGTCTTTGATTTTTTTTCCCCCCGATCCGCAGGTAGCCCATAAGCTATGACACCGTGTCCGCTTATCACATATTTATATATATATATTTGTATTTTTAAGGCCCCCCCTTTTGGCCCGTCAGCTGTTGTATTGACAGGCGTTCAGGCTGGAGCCCGGGCTCTGCAGGCCGCTGTATCCAAATGTTGGATGCTGTTTGGATTTAAGTCTGAGAGAGGCCAGGCTGGAGTTGCAAGTGTCCCGGTAAACGCTGTACGGTGAGCCGGGAGGCCCGTAAGGACAAGCCGATGATGACATAGCTGAGTTGATGCCGGATGTCCCGATCCCGTTCAGGTTGCTGATGTTGTTAAGACCTGGCGTGGGCATGCCGGGCACCGCGGAGTGGCCCATCCCGGAGGCCATGGTCATGGAGGAGATGGAGTTGGGGGCTGAGAACATGGACTGCGAGGTGAGGGGACTCATGGAGTTGAAGAAGGTGAAGTTCTTGGTGGACAGCGGTGCCGGAGTGAGGCCCTTGTTGGTCCAGTTGTTGTAGGTATAAGCCGGGTACATGTCGTCGTAAGGCTGCATGAGACCGCTGAACTGGGGCAGGTAGCTGTTCTTGCACAGGTCCATCTGCTGGTTCCGCTCCCGCTTCCTCCACTTAGCCCGGCGGTTTTTGAACCACACCTGGAGGGGACACACAGGACCGTGAGCATTAACCACTGCAGAATGCTGTAAAATGTAAAATTAGTTTTCTTGTCATAAAATAAACCTGCAACGTTGCTACAGATGATACAGGAATGACTCGAGTCCACATCTGAAGCAGCATTTCAAGCGTGTGTGATATTCAGTTCATGAAGCATAAGTGTAATTTTTTTCTTAAAACGACACTAATGATCATTTATTGATGTTTGAATCATTTATTTCCACATATATTGTGGCAACAAGCTTCAGTCCCCACTTTGGTGCCCTTGAATTATTGCCTTTAAGGTGACTTAGTGCTTAGGGTGCTTTAAAACGTTGCGTGCTTATTAAAAAGAAAAAACAACAAATGTTAAAAAAAAAAAAAAATTACAGAACAAAGGCATTTCTAACTAAATGATTTTTGAATTTTATAGCGGTTAATTGTTGATGAGTTAAAATCTTTTATAGGCCCACAGCCATATTCAACAGTTTCAGCTGCGGTCCCAAACTGACTGAAGGCTCTTCAGTTATAACGTCCCATTTTCAATTTTCTCAGATGTGAAATATCAACAAGTCATAATTACAGAAAAAAACACCGACTGCTTTTTAATCTATAATTAGTTAAGAAACACGCACTTTTTTGTTTTTGTTTTTTTAAATACCAAACCAGTTACTTACTTTTGCTTATCAAAATCAATCCGGGCATTAAAAAGAAAGGATCCGTTTTTGAGTGAAACGCATATTCAGAGTTTCCATACCCGAGTCGACAAACTAGACCTGGTCCTTGGAATCAGGGGGCGCAGTTTCAGCTATACCCGGTAAAATATGATTTATCTGTTTCCAGCTGTTTTGATATTATACATATTAGTATAAGTCTACCACACACTTGTAACTCACAACGAGAATGTGTGTTTACACCAGATCTAAGATGGAGGTGCATTAATGTTGATTGTTTTCGCCTCATTTCTATCAATGAAATAAGAAGTATTCCTTAAGATAAATCAGTGTAAATAAAAGGCGTGTGTGTCTGTGTAAGTCAGACGTAAAACCATCAGGTTCACAGAGCAACTCGAACAGCTCCGCGGATGACTCGAAATGAAACAGAAAAGCGCTTCTGGATATCCTCACACCTTATCAAAACCTAACAAAATACCGGCTAGTCGGTACTCTCCAATTCATTTTTAATTCATAGTAGAAACAATTTACAACTGGTATCACCAGACGGGCTCGCGGAAGCTATTTATAGTGGTGCGGAACACTGTGCAGCCGACAAATTGTCCACAAACACTTGAGCGATGTGACAGAGAGCTGTGGAGGAAACACTCAAGACCCAGCCTCGAGTTTCCTGCACCCAGCAATAAACTACATACTTTGGATTTTAATGACATTTGCACGACGAAAACCACGTTAAGAATATGAGTGTAATGATTGACGTCTCAAAGTGTGCTTATATATATATTCTGAAATTATATTTAAAATCATAATTGCATCTTATTTAACGTAAATGGATGTTTAAAATATTTCCAATTAATTTAAATTTCTCTGAATCTGAAATATCCAGCGTGCTATTACACGCCCCCCTTTTTTATTCCTAATAAAATTTTTATTCCTAATGAAAAAAGGGAGAGAAAAAAGAGTCACTGTTTAAATCTGAACCTGCTCGTAATGACAGCAGTGAGTTTCCTGGCTTAAAAAGCATAAAAAGCAACTTATTTTCATTTCACACTTCAAATTGAAGCTATTATAAGAATTGTGCTGATTCAAATAGACGAAACATATTATTATTGTTATTATTCATTTTTTACTCAAAACAGTTTTAAAAAAGTAGCTAGAATAATTATAATACATGTAAGTCAGATTCATTAAAAAGACATCTATATATACGGAGACGTGAACGCTCTCCTCCGTGGAGAAAAAAATCCCCCAAAACAAGGGTCCAGATTTTCGATGATGTCATCAAAATGCGAATCATCCATTGGCTACACTAGCAGATACACCCTTTGAAAGGACCTGCAATTTCCAACAGATTCAACTACTTTTTTTTTCTTACTTTCTTTTTTAAAGCTTTCATTTCTTCTAAGTTTTCGGCATGAGACGTGTTAACATGACTGCGTGCCATTAAGGCCTGTAACGTCCTCTGTGCCGGTATTGGGAATTGTGCACGTGCTTTAATAACGGTAGATTTACTTTTGGATGCACCGTAGCTGACAGCTGACAGTCAGGGATGGCTGCAACTTAATATGTTAACAATATTCTTCTGAAAACCTCCGAGGTCTTTGGAGACGGATTTTCGTAAGCGTGTATTTAAAATGTATCACAGATTTAGTTTATTACTTCTGATCCGTTTAAAGTCACCAAAGTATGTATGTGACATGGACTCCGTTAAAAGTAGGAATAGTGACTAACGCATGAATTCAGAACCTTCAGGGAGATGTACTGACTTTAATATACATCTGATTTCTCGCTGTACTGACAAACGGCATAAATGTTGGAAAGTGAGTCTGTGACATCCTTAGTTGAAAATTTCTACAAAGTTCTGTTTAAAGAAAAGTTGAAATTGGGTAAAAAATTCTTGTGGAACGAAGTTCAAAAGTTACATATTTTGACAATTAAAAAAATATCATTTTAAGTTATTAAAAACATATCTTCGTTATTTGGTTATATTTTTTTTTTATTTGTTTTGGAAGTGACTTTATTTAAATAATTGCTGTTTTTGATGATCGTCTACTTGGTCAGCTTGTCTTTATTCAAACATTACGCACGGTTTACGCACGGCCACTATCTTACCCGCACTCTCGCCTCGGTCAGGTTGGTCCATACGGCGATCTCCTCCCTGGTGCTCATGTCAGGGTAGCGATTCCTCTGGAACGTGGCTTCCAGCTCCTGCAGCTGCTGGCTGGTGAAGTGAGTCCGCTGCCGCCGCTGTTTTTTCTTCTTGGGGTCGTCCGCGTTTCCATCATCGCTCCTGTGTTCAGCGTTTCTTTCCTTTTCTGTGGGTGACAAACCGGTGTGAAACAGCAGTACTCCTACAACATATTTTGAATGCCATGCAAATAAGGGACGTTTTAACAATGAAGAAGTTAGTGTGTGTACGTCGACAGTTCAATATTTCCCACGAGGATTGAGTACAGCGACGTGGATTTTTTTTTTTTTTTAAGTAAAGTAATTGAAAAAGACCCACCGCGATGAAACCAACCACTTTGGCTAAATTATTTACTAAGTCATTCATAAAAAATAAACCTCAAAAGAACAGAAACAAATTAGTCACACATTCACAAACGTGTGTCAGAGTTAACCATCGGTTCTCTTCGGTTTTCGCTTAGAGATCAATATCTTTACGATGAGGTCTGCCCACTCTTATCTCCCAACTGTCTTGTATTTTGTGTCCTAACAATTGCCTCGTTAAACTTAAGAGGCCACACGCGCAAAGGTCAGTCACACACACACACACACACACACACACACACACACACACACACACACACACACACACACACACACACACACACACACACACACACACACACACTCGCACACACAGAAAGGGAGCTAGGATTTTGAGAGTTTCCTAAAAACAAAACAAAAAAAGCTTAAAATCACACACAAGACTGTAATTTAAAACGATTTACTGTCGTGAATGATAGTTAAAAAAAATAGAACTAACTGACCTTGGCGTATTTTCTATTTGCTTCTCGTGCGCCCTGAAATACGAGAAGAAAGGCCAGAAAGGCCTCTGTTTTTTTCCCTAAAAATTTGGAAAAGCTGAATAATAAAAAGTGTCTCCGGGAACTGTCAACACAGACCGCTTGGTTTTTAGTTTAGATTTGTGGATAGCTCCAATATTTATAGTTTGCTCTAATGCATTCACTGACAGCAGGCCAGGCTGCTCTGCACATTTTTCCCTGACACATCTCGGGTTCCTGCCAAATGTTTGGTTCTGGGAGCACAGTAAACAAAAAATGGGGTGTAACTGCACAAAAAAGCGCTCACAGACACAAACACACTCAAATACTAAGATTTGATGGAAACACATTTTAGAGTCTGTCGTTTTCGTGCACGCTGCCCGGGGACACACGGAAATAAATCAAGCAAACACAAGGGATAGAAAAGTTAAATATTCTTTCTCTTTGTTCTGTAGCTTTTAAGTGCTGGGGATGCCTCTCTGACAGTTCGCCGTAAAAATGCTTACGGACACGTAAAATAAACTGTTACAGCACTCAGGGGGAAGAAAGAATGGAGAGGCTAAAAGCACTCTGACTGTGTACCTGCCAACTCTGTGTCTGAAGACTCGCTGCTTGAGTTCTCTACAGTTTCTCGATTGCTGTTTGAAGTTCTCTGTAAATGAAACGCGGGGGCCACGTCGCGGGGCGGCGGTGCTCTCACTGCCTCTGCAATTCTGTCCAAATTCATCCCACCTTGAAGAGAAGGGTGCGTAAAAAGAGGAAACGGGGTGAATCCTGTGGATCGCGAGGCTTTCTTTCAGAGCTACGCTACAAAAAATCCACCCGCTCTCAGACACACACCAAGACATGGGAGATTTAACCATGCAGGTTCGTTTGTTCTTCCACGCAAAACTTGCTTGGAGAGAATAGAAGAAAGAAAGGACAAAAAAATCACACGGCCCCGTTCCCCTCCTCTGAAGCAGTGACAACCCTGTGCGCTCTCCTTCTATCCGCAGCAAGGAAAAGCTTCCACCCGCTGTGACCGAGAACAAGCTCCGGCTCTCCAACCCTCACATGAGACCCACCCATCAGCTGCGTTTAACCTCCCCAAAACAAGAGTCCCACCCACTAAACATGCCCGCTGCAAGAAAATACCCACCCAGACAAGACACAGTCTGACGTCAGGCTTAACAAAGTGAAAAGGTGCTTTTAATTAATTATAGATTTATTAGACGTTTATGTCGCATTTAGATCAGGAAATTTCTTCCAGTGTGAGTGGAGCGAAACTATAAGAGGTGACTCATCTGTTAAACACTCCTAACAAAAAACCTGCCACGGTGGCTGTCTGCTCATTTGTTAGTCTTAAGGCTAGTTATTGTTATTACTTTGTATTTTATTTAATTTTTTTATTTTTTGCAGTGTACGCTTTGTCAGTTGTCGAGAGCGCACAAAGCGACGCTTTGCTTTCAGGAGTAAAAAAGGGGCCTTTTATTCGCGCAGGCATGTTTGAAATGTGTCCAGAGCAATGCAGCTGGGCGCGCTTATACACACACGGTCAGCCACACAATGTATATCTCGGATATGTACCGAGCTGAATAAACATTTGCCATCCAACACGGTCCTGCCCAGTTACTGTGTCTCCAGTATGAAAAGTGCTCGATGATATCAGGCTCGTTGTGTGCATGAATACGAGGGCTGTAACCTGACAAGAGTCGCTCTGTCAGCTCGCTGATTCACAAAGAGACAATCGGGAGTAATACACGGAACATTACATCTCTCATTATTTAACAGGATGTGTTTGTCCCTGCTGTTTTTTTATGCACCACATCGTTTGAACCACATCAGTCAAAGAATAAGTAATCTATCAGCAGCAGCTGCACTTTGCCTAAACAGCCACCACCTCACCACTTCAGACATTAATGATATAATATATTTAAACTCCAACAACATGCACTCAGATTCCAGCCACTATAGATCCCAGCCTTTCAGTGACAACCGCAATATGACAAATGGACCGCTAATACTACACCTGGTTGCGCCTGGCTGTGGCTGCGAATGATGACACATTTGACTTTTGTGCGTTTTGTTGGCTCTGACGCGCAAACAGCAGCAAGCAGTGGCTTGATAAAGGAGCCCCAACATCACCAGAACATAACGTCTTTCCATCCATTACCAGTGTTAATTCAAACCAACCTCATCCCGCTGAAGATGGATAACAAGTAAGATTAAATTAGATGCTACAGGGATTATAATCTGACATTCAGGTACGCGCAGTACTCACGTTGCTTTAGAGCTAAGTGAACTGTGATGTGCCTCTGTGCAAAACTGAAGAGCTGAGTTGTGTCGCGCTGGCTATTTTCGTGTCTTTCTCTTAGGAATGCACCGATGCAGGTTAGATAATATTTAAAGTTTTACCCAAGCCCGGGGCTTTTTCATGGGATGGCAGAAATGGATTCCATGTAACTTTTGCATGAGAAAAGCTCTGCAGGCTTTCTGCCATAGACTCGCCAAGAAGGCTCTGTTTTAACCCAAACCATGAGCTTTTCATCCACCAAACCAAGTATTTCGCTCCCTGACCAAATTGCGCATGAAAGCTGAAAATAATGTAAAAGAAAAGAAGGCCAACGTAAAAAGCGTTTGCTTCAGACCAGTATGAGTAACCCTTTACATTTTGCTTTATGCAGGAAAGACATCATAGTATCTGGCCTTTACTCGTGTAACTGGAATCTGTGGGCAAAAATCTCCGTTTAGCATTAGGGTTTGAGTCATTAGACGCACAGAGTGTATAAATCACATTTCTTATTTGAAAGTTTGAGTTTGTATTTGAGATAAATATCTTTTCTATTTAAATGTGATGTGCCTATAAGTGTTTTGTTAAAATATGACAAACACTTACGGGCAATAATAATTTATTGAGTTAAATCACTTCTGAGTGACCAGAAATCACATGTTTAATAAATGTAAAGAGATCGAAATTTCTCTTTCTAAGCTGATTAAAGATCACTATAATTTGGCCACATCTGCGAGATGAGACCAGCTGACCTGCTGGCTTGCTCGGCCAGTCTGCTACCTCTTTCAGGTAGAGGCGCGCATAAGGCCTCAGCTTCTCAGGCTGACAGACAGTCAGACTGTCACAGGCGCCAGGGTCGAAGATTTTTGGCCATTGTATGAGCGTATGACTTTTGACACGAGATCCTCGTTCTGTTCAAAACTCCCCCGAAGGGTTTTTTGGCAGAGAATTGTGTTAGCTCTCAGAAATCACCTGCCGTGTTCATCAATATTTGCTCAGCCTTTCTGCACAGAGAGTGGCACGTGTTTTTTCACAGACATCTACACTGAATGCACTCAAGAAATTTGAATATAACGAAACTCATCAACGAACTTATTACATTTTTAGTGCACAGTGTGTAACTGTTGTTTTACTATGGCATAATTATTTGACTATCTAATATGAATGCGTCACCTTAACCTACTGAGGGTCACAGTCAACAAGTTTAACGCCGCAGTTTACCGAAGTGCTTTTGGGCACGACACCAGCATCGCCTACCTGCTTACTCATATTCCAAGATGGTTAAATGGTTTGGATACAATATTTGAAAACAATAAAAGTTCACCTGCATCTGAACTCTGGAGTAAGAAAGCAGAAAAGGCGTTGATGAGGTGAACTCGAGGACCTCGTGACCAAGCAGGTGGTCTTTACTATTCAGGTTGCGAAGGTTGAGTGAAAGAGACTACCTGTTGGTAGCTGGTAGGGTTTAGTGGGGAGATAGTCTATCAATGAAGTGCTTAAAGCTCTAGCTTGTTTCAAGATTGCAGCGGACTCCTGAAAAACTAAAATCAGCCTAGAAAAAAGTCTTATGTGCCATAAAGTATTAGCAAAAGCAAAAGCAGCGCTAAGAAATAACAATAAACCCAGTGACTCTTGAGGTCTCTACGGGAATATTATGGGATTTACAGCACATAGAGATTCGCCATGGCGGAGCTCTTATGAATTCTACTTTGTTCTGTCCACATGTTCCTGGCTGATAGATGGGGGTAATCTAAATACCCAGCCTCCTCAGCCTCCATCTCTGCCCGCGTCCCGCTCCTCCAGCACTCTGGAGGGCACTTGCGTGTGATGGATGAGTTAAAAAGCCTTTCCATCCGGCAGGACAGGTTAAAGGCCAGTGGCTAAGCAAACACTCATATTTTTCCCCCCAAGAAGTGAAAATAAACTCGGCGAACGCCGTGAATCACACACAAAAATACAGTCTTGGTGTATTTTCTCTCCAGAGAAAGCGAGCACAGTAAAGCTAACCACAGGACCGAAAAAACAAAGCATATAGAAAATTAAAGCTGGCGAGCTGATTCAAAAGCAGGACAGCAGCGGAGATGTAACTGGACACGGTGCGTAACTGGAGAAGGACAGAGCTGATTATTGCCTTGGTGATGGTTTCCCTGCTTGGTCCAAGGCCTGTTTGACCTGGAGTCTGACAACTAAATAAACAGCCTGTGCAGGGAATGCAGGTGTAAATAAAACAACGTCTAATAACCAGCACAGGGAAACACCCATAGGACAAATCCACTAAACTGCAAGAATATGTGGAGTTTCCTCTTAAACCCCTTCATTCGTTGTTAAACCAGAGCCAGTCCGCCACACGTTCGGTCGTTTCTTTTAGTTTTACATACACGCAGTGTTGATATTTGAAAAGAGAGTGGTTCTTAATATGTGAAAACATAAAAATATACATATACTGCCTTTTAGGGTGAAACTTTATTGTTACTTCATATGATTATTTCCTCAGGCAACATTTTGTGAAATAGGTTGCACACGATCTTTCATTTAAATCCCCCCAAAACCTCGAAAATATTCCAAAGTTTTTAGGTATCTGTTTAACGAATGGGGGATTCTTGGCTTTTTGTTGTGATTAAATCCAGAAAAGATTGATCAATTGATTTTTATGTGAGCTACGACTGCTGGATCTGAAGACAAAGATTAAATGAAATATTTTCCACTGAATAGATTTGCGTGTTTATGTGTCGTTTGTAGCATCTGGCTTGATGTTTCTTTGTTTTTCCTTTTGTCTTTAGTGTTTAAATATGAACTAATTGTTTGGGGTTTTTCACCAGAAAGAAAAAAGTTAATTGTTTGTAGGTTCTGAGATTCAGCTACAGGTTGGAGAAACAGTTTATCTGCGCTCACTCGTCTGCTTGATTAGTTATATATAGGCCTATATGGCCGATGCCAATTTGTGACTTTGCTTCAAACTCAAAGGGCTTTTTCAGATAAGCATTTTGCAGCTAATGAATCACAATATCCATTCTCTTCCGCTTATGCAATTTGGGGTCGCGGTCGGGCTGGAGCCTATCCCAGCTGCCATAGAGCGAGAGGCGGGGTACACCCTGGACACGTTTCCAGTTTATCGCAAGGCTAACACAGAGAGACAGACAACCACTCACTCTAGACTTGTACTTCACAATCAGCAGTTATCCTAACATGCTTGCGTTTGGACTGTGGGAGGAATCCGAGACCCACAGAGACACGGAGCGAACATGCAAACTCGACACAAAAAGGCCTCAGCCGGATTCTAACCCAGTGCTAACCACCACCACACCACCGTGGATCTGAATATATATATGTGGATATTTTGAAAAGTCAAACATAATCAACACGTTAAACTGAGCACAGAAAATGTCATACCAGATTCCCCACAAGAAATCACATTCTTCGACAGATTCAGTTCCATTCCAGTTGCCTGAAAAACACAAAAAAGATAATTAAATCAAACGTTCCCCTCCAAATAAAAAAAAACATCAAAAAGGCTAAACACTTCTCATTAAACCACGTCATATTATAGTTACATTTACAATATTTTTTTAAATACTGAATAAATGAAAGTTTGTTTAAAAAACAAGACAAAGCAGGCTGTGTAACAATCCTACAACAGGAAGTTTAATTCTTTCTGGACCCTGGTCTCATGTATTAAAATTGATTGTGAGAAGAAACATGCAAGACAATTAAAGAAAATAGCAAAACAAATAAATGAATTAATTAATAATAAAACTAAAAAAAAAAACATAACGCAGCTTTTCTGGTAATATTTATTCTTTTTCTCACGAAAGAAATGATTTTCATGTTTTCGGCTCGCAGAATGAGAAACACCCTGTCCCTTGCCCATCACAGACCCCCAATTTACCTCTCTCACTCTCTCTCTCTCTCTCTCTCTCTCTCACACACACACACACACACACACACACACACACACACACACACACACACACACACACACACACACACACACACACACACACACACGAGGGAGAAAGATTGACCCTCTTATCTAGAGGAATCCCTGTGCTGCTTTTATGTCCTCAGTAAATCTTTACTCAGTACCCTTCGTCCTTTAGTCCTTCGCGCTTCAGTGCGCGCACACGCTTGTACTCTATGTTAGTTACTTTAAGTATCTAATGTAGTTTTTTTCTGGGTTACAGTGGGAATAATGTTGTATGGTGCAGCTGGCTGACTCTAATGCTCAGACAAACTATTTTCACACTCGCTGCTGCTGTTCTATGCCAGAAATCGTTGCTGTGCGCAAAGCTCTATTCGCTCAGTCTCTACTCCAGCTCTTTGATCCCCAACTGGCCAACAACATGCTCTTCCTAAAGGAGTCAGCACTTTTAAATATTTTATTTTCTTCTTCACGCTGGACACATCTCCCCCTCTGATTCACATTCCCAATATCCTGAAGTGTTAAAAGGCACAGAGCGACATGCCTTCTGACCAATTCCCACAGCTAAAATCCACTGACCTGACACGACACCGTGCGTGCTTTACTCACCAGTTGGTTCCCAGCAGAAGACAGAAAAACGGAATAAACCCTCACGGTTTCCCCATACAGGTGTTCAGTAAATCCACTTTAGCGTCAGCTGCGCGTAAATGCTGCGTCCGCGGTAATCAGCACTTTGGTCGTCTCTGTGACGATACCTTGGTTTTCTTCACTGCTCTGCTGCACGCCTAGCGTTGACGTCATCACACCGCAACCCCCCGCTGCCGCCGCCACCACCACCAACAACACCTCCCACCTCCCCCGCTGTCACCATCTTTACCCCCCACCCCCCCACCCCCCCGCATCACTGGTCGGCTTTTCATCCCATCGCATCTTCATTTGAACCTTTCTTAAAAAAAAGAACATCACTGAATTCCTCACCTGCGCCGCCATCATCACCTGACGTCACTCTCTTCTTCCTCCTCATCTTAATCCACGATTTTCTTCTCCGCAAAATATGTTCTCAAACGCTTTTTTCTGACTTTTACTTTAACATAGGAAAGCAACAAGTGATGTAATAATAATAAACTTATTTGGTGTGTGTGTGTGTGTGTGTGTGCTGCGTCCGTGGCGTCGACGAAGGACAGTTTAGGCGTAAAAAAAAAGGTGAGAAGAGTTTTCTTGATTTTCACCAGAGGCTGTTTGTCCTCACACCAATAACCGTCAGCTTGGGGAAAAATCTATTTTGAAGAATGCAAAGAATTCACATAAAAGAAGACGCACATCCTGTTATTCATATATATATATATATATATATATATATATATATATATATATATATATATATATATATATATATATATATATATGCATATATGGAGGGTTTTTTTCCCACTTTTTGCAATTTTGCATCGTGTGTGTGTTGGGGGGGGGGCATCTATTCCAGGTGTCATAGTCATATAAGTGGTCAGTTCGTCACAGGGATAACACAAAAATAGACAACAACACATTTTCAAATCCAACTAAGGCCACTTTAGTAATTTAGACTCACCAGTTAGCCTCACGTGCTTATTTTTGTAGAAAAGGGGGGAAGCCTGAGGACCCGGAGGAAATTCACCTCCAGACGAAGATTTATTTGTTTATTTATTCATCACAGTTTAAATAAATTAAAAAAAAAAAACAAACTGTAAATCACACCCAACCACACATCTTAAAGTTTTGTGTAACAAATAGGTTAATTTATTTATTTATTTATTTTAATGTAATGACTTAAGTTGTTTTTCAAGAACGAAAAGATCCCAATATTTTGCTGACACAGCCGACAGCATTTCATTCCTATAAATTGGCATCAGGCTTTCTTTTGCGTGGTTGCGCACTGGCCGTATTTTCCTCTTCGATAATGAACCGGGTCGGCAAACAATAAGCCGTCTGACCATTGTGAAACTCTCTGTTAGCGGATGATTATTTAACGACTAATTGTTCATTTTTGCACGCAGGGTCCAGATTTGTTTTGTCCTTCAAAGTAAAACATTCGATCTGCATCCCATTAAAAATGGTCTGAGGTTTTAAATGGAGGAAATATGACCGAGCTGCGAACAAGCGTTTGCGTCCTAAAAAGGGGAAATAATTAGGCTAATGTTTTCTGTAAAAGGAAGACGAAACCATTCAGGCCTTTGTGTGTCCGTGAGCGGTTGCAGAGAGAGCGAGAAATAGAGCAAAAACGCCATGCCAACAAAACAACTCTTTTGCAAAAGCAAATAAACGGAAGATTTAGGTCGGGTAAGCTCTGCAGCGCTGCTGTATCAACGGACAAAAGGCTTGAAGAGGCAAAGTAACAGCGAAGACCACAAGAAACACTGACAGAGATTAGAGTATTTAGACTGTAGCCGTGGAAGGACTGCATCACCGATCAGGCCACGAATATAAATAAAACAAAGAAAATACAATAAAAAAAAACTAAAAGAAATTTATTTTAAAAGAAAAAAGAGTGACTGAAAAGTTATTACAAGTCCTAATTGTCTTTGCTAGATAGTTGATCCTTGGGACAAAACACACTTTCAGGCCGGATTTCAAGTGTCCGCAGCCAAGATTGTGCAGCCCACGCACACAGCCGGCCCCACCACTGAACCACCGCAGAGTCCGTGTGGCAGGGAGTATTTCCAGCTTCACATACTCAATTTACAAGCTCCTTCTTTTGGCCTGAGACATGGGAGAAAGTGCGAAATTTGTCCCACCCTTACACTTTCCTTTTTAACTCGGCCAAGAGCTGCGCACAAAGCAAAGCCCAGCTCTGAGAGAGGGATCCCGGAGGGATTAAAGGCGAGCTGCAGGCCTCCCTTTAGGACTCGGAGAGACCTGCTTCCCATGGTGCTTCTTGGAGACAGGGAAGGCTCTCTCACCTCTTTTCACTTCAGCCTGTGTCTCCCCCCTTTTTTTACATTTAGGAGCACGCCACGTTTTTCCTGTATCTGGTCATGTTAATATTTATCCTGTGCATGCAGGAGATACTAAGTGATGGAATCCACAGGCCCGAAACTGCAGAAAAGCCAGACAATTTGTACCATAATCATTTACTGCCAGGAGGTGCTTGTGCTTAGAATCAGGAGCCACTTTTTGCTGGATATTACTGTCAGAATCAAGTTTATTATGGCAAAAGACAATAATAACAATTAAAATATATTTCATATATTTTAATGTAAATTAAAAGTTTGCAGTTAAACCAACTTTATGCCTCAGACATGTAAAATTTCTGCTTGACTGGAGCTACAAAGTAAGTGTGTTATGGCTCCTTTAGACTCCAATACTGACTCCAGCTACTTAGTATGCAATTGTATCCAAAAAATAGTAATAATACTCCATATAAGCATGTGTAATTGTCAACCTGTGAGACCTGGGATGCTAAATAATGAGTCTTTTACACTCTCGCACACACACACACACGCTCACACTCTAATTAGGCAGTAGGCTGGCAGGAGAATGCTGTGATTACTCAACGAGTTACTCGAAGAGTTAAGTAGTACCCTGAAGGTGAGGCAGTGGCCTCTTCTCTCCTGTGCAAATAGGTGGAGGGATTGTTAGGGCTGTTAAGAGTGTATGTGCGAAGGGGGAGGAGGTGTGTATCTGTGGCCAGGAGCTGTCTGATGGTCACCTCTGCAGCGTAAATAGTTATTCCTAAATAACACAAGGGCTAATCCAAGTTTGAGAGGTGGAAAAAAACAAGCCCAGAGCGCACAAAACGCCAGTTTGCTTTTTGGAGAAGTCGGAAGGGTGAATTTGTGTGTTTGGGACACATTTAACACACACACACACACACACGCACACACACACACACGCGCACACACACACACACACACACACACACACACACACACACACACACACACACACACACACCAAGCATTGCACGTTTTATATTTATTGTCTTTTTTTTGCTCTGGCCAAGCCCACACAAAAAAAAGAAAGAAAAGAAAAAGCTCTCATTTTTGTGTTTTTCTCTTCACTGTGGCCTTTTCAGCAGCGACGCTCAACAAAGGCCCCATCCCTGATGATCATAGTAAAGCAGTGCCGGTTGCATTAAGGCCCATTTCCGCTGAGCGAGGCTTATTGAAGTGCTTTTGCACCACGTGTAGTCCAGACTCTGTAGAATCAATCAGGAAGGTCTTGCAAGCTTGACGCCAGGCTGCTCGACGGGATGGAAAACCTTTTGTAACATCACAGCCGACCTTCTAACTCAGAGCAGAGCTGGAGAATCTGCCGGCATGTCAACAAGCTAAACACCCAACCAGCCAGCCTGCCCAGATGCTCAGACGGACACACGGCAGCCTGTTATACACACTCTCAGCAAGCAATGCCGAGATATTTACTGCATAAAGTTTCCACTACTGTGGATATATCCTCTTCAAAACATTTAAGTGGACAAGGATGAAGTCATCCTCTCATCACTAGGGTTATTATAAGGAATGGATGCTTCCCAGTTGCCTTTTTTTGCCCCTTTGAAGAAGTCCCCCTTGAAGTGTGTTGAAAACACAGATGTCACAGTTTCCAATCGGCAGTGAAATTAGTGATGTTTTGATTACACTGGGCTTGGAGATTACTAACATAAACAGGTCTGGTGCATAGATCATCTTTTCAAGAGGAGGCATCATTCCCTTTTTCCACTCTGTCCAAACTCGGCAGCTCTCTCGGGCTTAGTGCTGATGAGAATCGGACGTCCAGCTTCCAGTTTTTCATCTGAGCATAAACCTAATGCTGACTAAGTGATATTTCCTTTTGTTGTAATGTTTCACTGGCTAAACTAAAACCGGCTGACCTGGAGAGCCTTACTCAGCACCAGAGTGACAGAGTTTCACTTCTTTATTATATAAAGTAAAAAGATTTACTCATCTTATTTCATTCGTGCTCTTAATATCTGACAGAACAAATTAGCACTGTTAGAATAATCACACTGAAAATAAAGCACATTGTGAGCTAGAATTGAACTGTAACGCTAGCTAAAGACATGTAATTGCCAAATATTCTGTATTTTTTACATTGTCAAATCTATCTCCACTCATTCCCAATAGCTGCTCCAACAAACAACATTTAATGCTTGATATAAATGATCTAAGTCAGATTTGGGCCAAATGTGTTAATAATCCAGACTCAATTTAGTCTTAACATATCTGACAATAGGAGTGCAACATGTTTACATAAAAAAATCATGTAGTGGTGCAAGTACCACAAAGACACCATTTACACTTATTCTGTGTTTGAGCAAAGTTAGATACAAGCTAGTGTCTAAAACAAAAATCTGAAAATGATCAGCTGAATACGTGTGATTTTTTTAAGCTACACAATAAAATTCAATTTAATTTCTATAGCACCAAATCCCAACAGCAGCTGCCTTAAGGTACTTCATATTGTAAGGAAGAAATCCTATAATGATACAGAGAAAGCCCCAACAATCAGACAACCTCCTTGAGCAAGCACTTGATGACACTGAGGAGGAAAAACTCCCTTTTAACAGGAAGAAACCTCCGGTAGAACCGGGCTCAGGGAGGTGCGGCCATCTGCCGCAACCGGTTGGGGGTGAGGGGAGGAAGATAGGACAAAATCAAAGCTGAATTGGGTTATTGAAAACTGAGTGATTCTGTTTGTTCTATGCATAAATTATTAAATTATAAATTATATAAAAGACTGATAGAGCTTCGGAGTCTGAAAAGCAAAGCCAAGCGGAGCCACGGAGAATTCAGGGTATACTGATTATGTACATTGTTACTGACGAGTCACCACAATATAAGCGTGTATTATCCCTCTGTAAACACTCGATGTAAGGCTTCACTAACCAATGGGAGCCATTATAGTCCATCCTTTATTTCCAGTTTATAGGTCTATGTTGGCATTAGATTCCAACTGCTCAAATACAAAACAAAACAAAAAACTTAATGCAGTAGCTGCACATCCCTCGGTGCTCTCTTATTACATTTTATTCATCAAGCCAGCTGAAAGTTGAGAAACGTGCAGTAGCAGCATTGACACACGAGATCATCAGCATCCAGCAGGAGTTCATGTCCAGAGGCAAAGAGTCTTAAACAATAAGCCATCGCCATGTTCTGGACGATAAGATGTTAAGCCTCAGATATTTGTTCCACAATGAGGCTTCCATATCTGTTTATCCCTCCAATCCACGTGCACCATAAATGATAAAAACTAATCCAGAGGAGCAGGCCTGTTTTTTATTCAGGAACACCTTGAGCTACAATGGGCCAGTGGTGCTATAATATCTATGTTATCCCAAATGGGATTAACATACTGATTTCACTCACTGAGGGAGTTTCTCTATGTCTGCCTGTTGCTGTGTATGCTATTTAATTTGATAATGATTTAAAACAGGTAGAGAATTTGTGCTTTTTAATATCAGTTACATGAAAAAAATCCTATTTTTCCCCCGTTTTCAGTTTTGATAGATTGTTTTATTTACTATCTCTCTCTCCAACATCTGGATTCTGGCCTCTGGAGCAGCACACAGCACTGAATAAGCTTAGCTGTGGACGAGATCTGAGATTTATGGCGGTGGCTTATAGCACTCTGCTGTGTTTGGGATAGCGTTGTCCTGCTTCGTCCCACTAAGATCGCTGTACTCTCACCCATTTTCACTCCAGGCTCTGGCTCATCGAGGAAAACTGTCCGCCCACTTTCCCCCCTCTCAGTCCGCTTCTGTCACCAGCGAGGGACAATAAAAACCTCGAGGTCATGTGGCTGCTCTGGTTACAGGGTTTTGACTGTCGGATTTGCAGGAAAGTGGCTGAACTTTGGTGCTTCACATTCAGATGATTTAACTGATGTTTGATGGGTTTTCTCACCATGGCAGTTTATTTGCTTGACAGAATAAACCTCAAGTATTCAATTAACTTGTCCGCTTGGGTGTAGCAGAAATAAGTTGAACACAGTGCCAACTCATCGTCGCCTCTAAAATTGATGTGATGAACTACTTTACAAAATAAACTATTAGAGAAAACCACAATCGCTCATTTAGAGCCCTGCATTTGGGCAGCTGGTAAGTCTGATATTCATTCTCTCATTACCAACTTATGTAGGAAGCATAGCCATCACCATCTTGGTTTTTAAAACCGGCTGTGACGAGTGACAGGCTGATCTGACTGAAAACACTGCACACTTGGATGGCAGTGACTTGTAAAGCATACTGTGCTTTATCCTCCTTTTTGACTCAAATGGAAACCACAATTTACAAATGAATACCATCCTGTGTTCAGCTAGTCTTGAAACAAGTGACTGAGATCATAAACTCATCAGAAAAGTGTTTACTAAATCGAGGGAGATATTTTTTTTTTTTTTTTTTTTTTTTTTTACAAATATCTGTATAATCTGGCTTCTTTTTGCAACCACAGGAGTTGCTGCCTGCTGACAAATTGGAAAGAATGCAGATTTAAGACAATTGTGTATTGGTTTCACTTTTCAAACCCAGAATCCTCATCCATGTTTTCATTTCAGTCAGCATTGAAATATACACCTTTAGCTGCTAAAAACTCCACATTCATCTGTTATGTGCCTCATTTGAGTATACAGTGGGGCTTTTAGAGCTTTTATTCTGAAAAATGCTGCTTCTGTGAGGCTTTGCTTGGGTGAAGTTGCCAAGAAGTTGTTGAACAGTGAGTACAACGACAAGTGCCAAAATCACAGCTCCTGGAATGGCCACTTGAGGCTGGCTCCCATGCTAAAACATTTGCAGCATGATACATTAAACATGTTTTTAACCTGGTAGAAAAACAGATTTTTGTTTTAATAGCTACCTCATCCCTTTGAAACCACAGTAGTATGGAAACAAAGATGTTTTTATAACCTCTCCATTTAAAATTTGTTAATCCAATTCAAGTTTGCATTATTAGGGCTGTGGCCGCTTTGATTGACAGTTGGATACCAGGACAGGTGAGTATAGCTGATAGATGTCTGCTGAGCTTCTTGCCCTTTTACAGCATTTTTAATGTCATTATTTCAGGAAGTTATGGCCGACCATGCAGTACTCTAAGGAGTCTGTATATTAGGACTTTTCAGCAGACATCCTTCTGTTTGCCATGAATTCACACAGTCAATGCCAACTTTCTTTGGCACTTAGCATTAGCTGATAAGTCCATAACAGCAGTCCACTCTGTTGTCCATATATGGTCACCTCAGGTGCAAACCCCCCCAAACAAATCAAAAACAAAAACAAATAAATAAAGAAAAGAAAATTAGGAAAAGCCCTTAAAAGGAGTTTGCGAACCAGTGCGTGACTTTGTCCATCTTTTATATACAGTTTATGTGATAGCACCTTTAACCGCTCACAGTTTTTGCACAGACAATGACAACAAATACAAGATTACAAACAGCATAGTATTTCATACCTTTGTGTACTGTCAGCTGCTCGATTTTCCAGTTATCAGTAATGCCAGGATCAGATTACAGAAGTTTTAAAACACTAAACTATTTGGAAATCGGGCCGGATCGCACATGTAAGAGGAAACTTGACAGATATTCTACTCTCACTCAAAGTGACTTTGGCAATAATAGCATAACATCCACACTGCAGGAAATTATAATCATCATCTTGTCAGAGGACAACACGCACGACCTCACGTGATGTCATGGGGGCGTAGATGTAAACAAAGATGGAGGCTGTGGTTGTAGCAGCATTACTTTGCAGTGAGGTGGAAAAAACACAAGGTTCAACTGACAACAAAGTGGTTGGATAGACACTGTCAGCACAAGTTGTCTATTCAAGGTAAGACTTTGACTGCCAACAGTATGGTCGCTTATATTCCCTTTGATATTATGGGTCTCAGATTTGTCTTTGTCGCGGCCCCTGCGCAGAAACTGTCTTTGTAAATTCATCGGTTTTCTTGCCATACACCTACTAACTTTTTCCTATCTTAGTCCAGCACACAGGTACAGTAGCTTGTAGTTTTGTGGTCTTTTTCATTGGCTGCTGTGAAAGTGCTAGCATAATCAGCAACAGTAGGTTTCCAGATTCCACCTTCTAAACATCAGACATATTTGATATTATCAGCATGCCATCAAGCAGTTTGGGAGGTTACCAGATAATCTGGGATGACCACTGACACTCTCAGAATAGAAATTAGCCTACCTCATTGTAGCCTGTGGTATAAAGGCTTCCCAGTTGGTGGTGCATACTGTGGTCATACCCATATCAGAGGTTAGTTATTTGTGCAACTGTGTTTTTCAAAAAATGTTTTAGTTTACTGGTTGAAATGGACTGGCATACATGTCACTTTTCTACTTTTAGTGAGCACGAGTCCAGGAGGGCAAGGTTCTAACCCCAGTGTGTGGTGAAAGTGTCAGCTTCTGCACCACTGTACCATAAATATGCAGGTGTGACACTGAATGAAACTTGCCAGAATGTTAAAACATAAACAAGGAAACATTCAAACTTAGTTAAATTAAATTTTACATAATTTTGTACTTTTTCCTCATATTGTACATTAAAGGAAAAATTGTGTTAGTACCAAAGATTTCACTCTTTGCTGGTCCACTCAACTTCACCGCGTCATGCACAACATTAGGAAAAATTCTTTTGGCCATCTCAAAAAAATTCAGTTTAAACATAATGGAAGTGTAATTGACAGGTAATTTCTAAATAAGTTGTTTTTGGCTTTAGTTACAGAGCCCGAAGCTTACTCAGCTTGATGATGGATTTTTCTGGAACGCTGAAACAGCTAATGTTCAGTCTTGCTTTGTATTTGAGTCATACGGCAGAAAAATGTTCATAGCACGATTCGCTGTTTCACGTTGTGCATCTCTGCAAATACTCCTCCACCTTACTGTACCTGGCCACGTGAAGTAACAATACATGGAGAATGAGAACTGTTAAAAGAGAAAGCTCCAGCCTCTGCACCATGCCTGATACACGTCTATATAAACCTACTGACAGCAGGCTGGAAAAACAACTTGGCTAAGAAAGAGAATAGAAAGTAGAGGAGAGTTAATGAGGAAAAAGAGAGAGAGTGTGACCCACCCAGGTTTTGACCTATAGCTCTCTTTGTGTTCCACTGACACAAAGATTTATTATGCAAACATCACCGGTCCCAAAAATACATATTGAAACAATTTTTGGGCAAACATGAAACAAAGTGAGCCTCCTGTGCTGTCACGGGAGTTTGCAGCTCAGTGTGGGCCGATGAGGCGGCAAAGAGAGCAGCAAGTGCATTAGTAGTCTCGCTTCACGAGCGCTGAAAAGGTAAGCAGGCCGGGGCGACGTTGTGGGCCGTCACACAAGAGCGAAGGACTGTCAAAAGAGAAACAAAAAGGAGGGAGACATGATTAAGAGGCTGCCATGGACTCCCTGCCTGTTGGTGTACCTGCTTGCTCGGAGGAACCAGGCTGAGCAAAGCCGGAGAGTGTAAACAGTTATAAACACACTTCTGTGTGCATGTGCACAGACTGACACACACACATGCAAACTGAGATACTCGCACAGCTGCACGTTAACTCTTTCCCCCATAAAGATGGCATCTGATGACCTCGCCTGTGTGATGAGTTTTGCCTCTTCAGTATATATCAATAAAGATGGTAGTTTCCGGGTTTTTTCCAAAGGTAGCTGCACAGGCAGGGACCACGCTCACTATGCAAACCCAGTCATTTTGTTGTATAAGCAGGCCTGAAACAGCTCAGTTCGGAAAAGAGCTTCAAGGCTTACTCCTAGTTGAGCTCCAGGGGGTAAAGGTTTAAGTGCATGGACCAACAGATATATGGATAACTGCAGCTTTGAGCTCATTTACTGGCTAGGCTGTATGCTAATTTATACATCTGAATCCAAATGTTCCTGTACTCGCTCTGCCAGTAGGGTGAGGAACATTTTTCAAAGACAAGTTTGTCTAGCTACGGCAGAATAGAAAAGACAAACTGGCCAAAGCATCATATAAGTAAACACAGTTCTCACGGGATGCTCGGCATCGTGTCATGACTCACTGCAAATCTTTGCATAGTTCTTTGGACAGAGAACTATGTAAACTATCATATGCTACTAGAATAGCTTTGGCCATTGTGGACCACATATGGACCTCACCCCATGAGAGAGCTGTCTGTTTACTACTACACGTCAAAATGTTGCAGGAGGTTAATTAAGGTAGCCCAGGTGTCCTTATGTCCCATGATGCTCCCAGATCAGATCAGGTGTCTTATAATCTTGTGTTTTTTCAGTCTCATAGTGAAGATAGGTATTTGATTTAGTTTTATTCATGATGTGCTAGGTCACAACAAGTCACCTCAAAGCAAAGACCGTCCAATAATACAGAAAAAACTGCAACAATCAGATGATCCCCTATGAGTAAACACTTGGCGACAGTGGGAAGGAAGAAACCTCTGGCAGAACTAGGCTCAGGGTTCTGGCAGACCGCGTGATGCTAATTCTGAAATTTTCTTCACTGAGTTGGCGTGAGGAGAGATCTCAGTGATTAATAATTTGGATCAAATAAAGTGAATGTGTAAAAAAACCTGATCACAAACCACTTTAGAGCTTTTCTGCTAATTCAGTTTCTTTGCACCTTTGTCACCCTGAGTAATGTAGAGGACGTTATCATTCTCAGGTGGCTGCAGTGACTTCCTGCATTCTTGTCATGTCAAATAACCATGATTTTTCATCTTTAAAGAATTTATTTAATGTGAAAATATTGATGACATGCTTAGGAATATTTCCCTTCTGATTAATGGACAAAATCTTTAAAGTTTAACTTTAAAGAATAGCCTTCCATTTGTTAGATATCCCGCTTTTTATGGGTTTGGTCCATTTTGTACTTGAAATATGATAATAGTATTACCTGTTACGGCACTGCCACATTAAAGGTGCCGACATTTACTTGGTTAAGCAGTAAATATTGCAAATGACTCCTCCTGCACCGGTAAAAATGAGTCTGCCAGTCATCCATATGGTGCACTGACTTACACCTCAGCCTTTAGAGAGCTGATAACAAACCCTGAATTGACCACAGCATCGCCTCGCGGATTTAATTTCTTTCTGAGATGCCAGTACATAAATATCACATCCTGCACATTAGCCAGAGGTGCTGACATGTTCTTGGCGAGGTTTGAACTTCTCTGCAGCGAGTAAACGTTGCGAACTGAACAAGAGGTTGAATCCGCCTCCTTCATATTTGCTCTGGAGCCTCAGTAATGTTTGTCCATCAACAAAAGGTCAACCACATATTTAATTTCTCTGAAAGTACCGCACTCCCCATTCATCTCAATATAATAGGTGGTGGACCTGAGAAAGTCATGGACTGAATGCATTCAAGCAGATATTTACATGAACACACGCAGATGCTACTCCACCTCAAGCCTCCCTTGGAAAAAAAACGAAAAAAAACGAAAAGTGATGTATGTGTTTTTCAGAAAGGACACATGGGTGAAACTCAACATGCCTCCATTCTTGTCTCGTTTTCTCAGGGTGAAAGGTATTCAGGAGGGAGAGGACAACGTCTCCCCGCTGGACAATTTACTGCCCTTCTCTGGGAATTCTACATGATCCAGGTATGGGAATGGAGAGTGGGAATAGCTGGAGCAGTGAACTCACTCTGGCAGTTTTATCTTGATTGCCAGATAAAACAGTATCTGGTGTTTTAAAGTCGTACACGAGAGTCTTTAGCAAGAAGCACTTTAGCTCCTTCTCACGTTCTGGTTTCTGATAAAAATCACAAAAACACTGTCATTAAAAAGGCCAAGAAAGGTGCAGGGAGGCTGGAGATTCCTTAGAAGACTTCTATTTAAAGCAGCAACATACTTGTGGAGAAATAAAAACCTTTCTTAGTTCATCAATCAAAGACTCAAACGCTGAGCCTTTACTCTGTGAAAGTAGTATACGTCTGGCTGTTCTCTTTGTAAAGTGTTTTGATTATGAGGGATAAAACTGATCCTTTATAAATATTAAGGCGTATGAAACAGCACCACAATCACTTCTTTGGTGATTAAAATGTGCTGTACTTCTTGATTTTTAGGCACAAATGTTGTGTAAAACATTCATCCTTTAATGGGTTTCTCTGTATTTTGCCCTCGTTCTTTCCCATGCTCACCGCCGAGCCAGATGCACAAACACAGGTATAGATCAACACAGGTATATACACGCACTAATACCAGCACATACACACAGTAGCCTGACCCAGCAGCCCAGGTTAAAGAGGGAGGAGGAGTAGGAGGATGAACTGCTGGGACTCTGGTTATCTTCAGTCAGTAAAATGCATTTTCCCAGAGCAGCACACGCAACAGCAGATTCACATGGCTGCCTGTGTGACGCAGAGTTCAGCTCTTCTTTCGCTCTGTTAGTTTTATCTGATCATGAAGATTCCAATAAAAAGTAACCTATGACCCTCGTGCTGCACCGTGCATACAGTATATTTAAATAAACCAAGCATGTGCAGACACCGAGCTGAGCAGATGAGCAGCTTTTAATATGATGAAATGCAAAAACAAAATAACAAAATGGGTCATTTTTTCACTTTCTTAGAGAGACACACCTTTATGTTGACTTCTTCTTCTTGTCTCCATTATATATAAACATATTTTTATGTTTCTTTTAAAACAGTTACCACTAAACTAGACTTACCATGTCTCTGTTGTATGCTTGTGTCCACTTACAGCTTATATCTACGCCATTCTGTGACAATATAATTTGAAATATGACCTTTGACCTTTGACTTTTTGCATCATCATCATTTTATCCTTGTGCTAGACCTTTTCTGTGAAAGCTTGTCAGTTGGATTATGAATCCTTATGCTACAGCCAAAAATGTGTTTTGTGAGATCCTTGTGTACTTTGACATTTTACTACTAAACCCATCGTCATCTTTAAATCAAAGTGAACAGTCGTGTCAAATTTGAAGAAATTTCCTCAAGATAGTCTTTTTCTAAATGCTTACGGTAGCACTTTCGATTAAGGATGGTCCGTCCATCCATTAATCCATCCGTCAATCGATCAATCAATCAATCAATCAATCAATCAATGCATAATTTGTGATGTATTGAAACGTGGAAAGGCAAAAGGCCAGTTTCTTGAAGGAAATCCAAAGCTCTTCTTTGGATGTTGGCTGCAATCCGATGGTGCTTGTCTGTGTTTATAATTTTACCCTTTTTCGACAAGATCCACCGCTGGTTGAAATGTAGCCGAAAACCATGACAGAGCCTTAGGGATTATTTACAGATGTCTGTAGGCACTCACTGATGTAGCTTTCTCCACGCTCCTCTGAACATATTGGTGACAATTTGAACATAAAATTAAGTAGTCTAAGTAAATGAAATCCCACTTAAAAAAAGGTTAAAATATTTTTATGACATATCCTTGGCGATTTTAATTTGGTTTTGGTATTAACTGAGCAGGAAACAAGAGGTTTTAGTTGTTTAGAGAACATAACAGAGAGAGAAATGGATAAGAGTGTAAAACTTAGCAAACCGATTCAGTTATGGGAGATGAAAATGGCTAACGTTAGCCACCATAAATGCCTGCTGATATCAGACCGGCTACATTTGTGGCAGTAAAAGCTTGTGTTGTGTGTGTGTTTTAATCCTTTTCAAAATTTAAAAGGCTTTACTTTTTAAAATGAAACCTATTCTAATCATTTTAAAGCAACTTGTCCATTCTTAGCTAGCTAAAAAAGTGTTAAATAATTAGGTGAGAAAACCGTTTCTTGCTGATCATTTATCTTTTAGCAGGGTCTTTGTACAAAATTTCTAAATACATTATTCATTCAGTTCACTCAGTTTGTTTGGGAACTATTAGCCTCTTCCTCCCTCTCTGTCCTTGTGGTCGTGGTTCTCCCCCTGTCTAACATCTGCTGTGCAAAATGAGCAAACCCGTTTCCAATGTTTAGTTGGAGGGAAAACACCAGAAACACACTCCAGTGATAAAACAGGTGTGGGTGGCTTTTGTTAGACTCTTGTCTTACGCTGCTCGACTTTATTCCCAAATGTTTTGAATTGTTTGGAAAGGCTGAAGTTGACAGGGATTTGCTGCCTGAGTGTGTGTGTGTCTGCATGTGTGTATGTGTGTTCATCTCTGTGCACTTAAAATAGCAGTGTATAATACACTTATCAAACAAAATGTCACTGTCCTAATGGCCTGGTTACTTGGTTTGATCAATATTTGTCAATTAGGGTGACGCATGTTCAGTTTCCATGTCGAAACTGACAAACATACAAGGTTTCGTGGCATTTTTAAACATGTTGCAATGCAAACGATGAAGATTGGTGATGCTATTTTTGGTTTGAATTTACTGGGAAAGATTTTTACACAATTCAGCGTTGCAATTAAAACCTTATTGTTGGGTAGAAAACACATTGAAACGACAGTGTGCCATGCCAAATTCACATTATAGCATCTGAAAGTGCTTTATATATTTATATATTATATCTATTACAAATTCCCTGATTTCAATATGGATTTGAAGTCATTTTTGACATTTGACTTTTATTACCAGCTTTGACTAAACAAGACCATTCAGAGCAACTCACGCTGCCCAGAAAAATGGTTAATGTCTCAGCTGTTGTTCTGTCTTGTTAAAAATGTCTTCATTTTTTTGTTTTGTTATAGCTTGTAAGATTAAACATCTTTGCCGCGATCTGCACAGTGAACATGATACTGGAACTGTTGATTCTCTTAGGAGTCATGTTAACTATGTAAATCCAAGCCCTGAGGTATTTTGTATTTTAAAAAAACATTTACACATAAGTTAACTTGTTAACACAAGTCTACAGGATGAAACGTGAAGCAATCACTAAAGTTATACAGACTAATTTAAGGGAAAATTTTCCATTCAAAATTTCATGACAGTCCTTTACGTAGATTCTGAGTGATTTTAGGTAGAGCGTCAGCTGACAACGCTACTTTCAGAGGAATCTGTGATATAATAATATGATTTAATTTACTAGTTTTCCAATAAAAGTGAATATTTTGAATTTTGATGTACTGTGCACAGACACAGCAGTGCTAAGAATCGTCTCTTTTCCAAACCATGTTGCACCAAATTAATGCATTATGAAAATGCAGGCCTAAGTTTACAGCCAATACAATTTCAATGTCCTTCTTTTCTAATCATAGCTGTATGCCTGCATTTTTTTGAGCAATGGGGATTTATAGTCAAATATATTTTCTGGTAGGTTCTTATTAAATGTCATTTGAAAATGAGTGATAAATCGCTAATAGAATATTCCAATTTTATCTGTAGTAAAAATGTTGTAATGTTCTTTACATGTTGAAACTTTTAAATGATGTAAAACATAAAATCCTTTACACTGTGGTTATACCCACTAACACAAATTTCTGCATGTCTGCAGATTAACACGTAGGGATGGCTGGAACATATTTTGTTCAAAAGTTTTACAATTGTAAATGCAATCAGTTGGAGAGCTGCGGAGCTCAATATGGCTGCTTTGTTACGTCACTTGTGAGGCATCTCACGTGTAGCACCTTAACAGTTTCAGTTGAGAGCTCTGTTTCCCTTCAGAGCTATGGATTGCATCGAGGTACGAAGTTAAAGGCTAGGCAGATGAGGTTTCAGACATGAATCGTAGACCCAGGCAGGGGCACTGGGAAGTTAAAACCACTGGCTGGAGCTCCTGACAGTGGGAGGAGGGTGTGATGGGAGAGGCTGAGAAGGGTGAGAGCTTTACTCAGGTAGGTCTGCCCAAACATGACTGCTTGTTTACCTGTCAGTTTGTTGCTTTTGTCTGGGCCTCCCACGAGAGACAAAAAAAAAGGAGCTTTAGCTCTTTGCAAGCAGGACCACCAGTGTTGCCAGTGTGTGTGCATTTTCCCCAATTGTGTAGTACAATTTCCTAAGAGTGTGCTCATGCTGAAATGATCATCTATAAGTGTGTCCATCTATACTTTCTCACGTGTTTCTGAGCGTGTAATTGTACACATAAGTTGTTTTTTTTTTTGAATGGGCTGTTACATGAATGCATGTGAATTGCAAATGCAAGGACAGCCCATAGCTCCTGTTGTGTTTGTTGCCGGGCGGATTTGTGTACAAATGTAAATATGTGTGACTAATAAGTTTTTCAGGAGGAGCAGACAAAATACGCAGTAGAGGGCTGAGGAATTGGGTTTAGGGTTAGCATTGTGTGTTTGTGTGTCTGTGCTTCTTTGTTTCCATCTATGTAAGTGTTGCAATTTGTCATTTAAGCCATGCATTTATTATGAGGTCCTGCCTTTGGGTTATTGTCACGGATAGTATATAGCAACATGAAAACATAGTGGACATAATGATCTAAAGGTGCATTCGTCTGGGAACTATTTGACATGGAAAAAGGATAAATAAATCAATCAAAATTAACATCCCGTCCCTTTTTTTTCTTTTTTAAAGGTTTTAAAATGCAAAACATAACATGTCCTTGGGCGGAAAAACACTGAAGAAGACATCTAGCCTTTACATCAAAGACCCATCTTTTAAAGTAGTTCATCAATAAGTGAAAAATTGTTTTGGTAATAAAATAACAAACAAATCCTTGTTCTGTTCATCTTCTATGATCAAATGTTAAGTTCTCCTTGCACACAGTGAAAATTTATAAACACAAAAAATCCATACTATATTAAATGCAGCAATATGTTTTAACAAGAAAGTGATTAAAGTGAATCAAATTATTTTAAATTATTAAACATTATTATTTTACTTTATTTTATTTTATTACTTTATCTATCATGTACAAATAATTGACACATATTACAAGAACAAACTGTTTCATTTCATCTTTTAACTTAAAAATGTTGATCTTTTCTTTGTTGGAATAAAATCAACTGTAACTAAATGAAATACTTACCTTTTTAAATTGAATTGGATATAAATCTGTGCTTTTCAAATTTAGTTTGTGAGTTGTGACAGCTTTGTACATATGGAAAAGAAATTTTCAGAACATAATAAATCAGAAATGCTTAAATTTTACACATATTTTTACTCAAAGGACTTATATGTAATAGTATGATTTACTCATTAAAGCAGACATTTTTGCCTATAACATAATAAGAAAACTACAAGTAAGCAGAAATCATAATCCAACAGAGCCAGATGCAAGTCTTACAAAACTATAAAACCACATAAACATTTATTACTGGACTTAAGATTATACATATATATACGTATAATAATAATTATTATTGTGTTCTTGCCATATGACTTTTTTCACAGCACAAAAAGCACAAAAAGAGTGAAACCACATGTTTTTTAATGGTGACAATATCTGTGAGCTTATATGCATAACCTTTAAAACGTTTTCATCTGACTGGTATCCAGTCATATCCAGAAATCAAAATTGCACACTATGACACATGCAAGTCTTATAAAACCTTAAACATTTATTACTGGTGTGAATATTAAATTATTATATTTAAAAAAATATATTTCTAGTTCAACAAGCTCCATGTAATGTTTGTTTAAAAAAAAAATTCTGTTCTTGCCATTTAATGTTTTCCACGACATAAAAACATTTTTTTTAATGTCGGCAATACCAGTAAGCTTACATGCATAGCCCTTAAAACGGCTTCATTCAAGGAATCCAGTTATTTACACTTGTTCTTTTCCTGCTATGACGAATCAAAATTTCTGCAGTAAAAAAAGTGGTATTATTCCACAGAGACTTTTTGTTTTGTCGTTATGTATGCTGTAGGCTCAGCAACATTCAAACGACATCATCGCTAAAAGTTCCATGAGCAAGGAACAATGGGATGCTGAGTACTGCTTTTAAATGGGGAAATCATTTTGAAGACGTTATTCATCGAAAAACCCCTCATCGGTTATGTTTTGTTCATATTGCTGGGATTCTCTCAGTGCATGACAACAGTTTGGTCAAAGGTTATTATTTTAGCTATACATCCAAAAAAATAACGCAGCTTTAAAGAACTTTAGCAGCTCTTTATGTGACTTAAATTGTGGATCCAGGGTCATTTTCCTTAAAAGAACAAAATTTGGTTGAAATTTTCTAAGATTTTTTAAGTAGAATTATGAATATGAAAATCAGCTATTCAAATATAAAAATTACTAATGTACTAAAAGTATTTGCTGGAAAAATAAATTTAAGCATACGTATATGGCTCATTAAAAAGCTATGGGGCTAAAAACAATACAGTCTTTCTGGTGATTAATAAATAATCTGTGGTCTTAAAAACAATTTATATAACAAAAATCATGATATCCGTGTTTGCTTATGGTCGAACTCTTCTGGCTTTACCCTGTATAAAGTCTTTCCTGGTTCATTTCAGCAGAATCCAGTGGTTTCAACGCTCCTCTTTCCCAAGATCCATGGAAACCACAAAGTTGCTAAATGTTTTTTATATGAATAAGACAGCGACAAAATTTTCACAATGCATCTTCTGAAGTGACGTAAAGGCTCTTTTCAAAAGGTGGAAATAACCCTTAAACTGAAACGGTGCTTTTAATTCTAAGAGGTAAAACATGAAACAAGTTTTCTTGCAAAATTGAGCAGCAGTTCAAAGGGATAGCAACAGTGTTGGATCCATTTTCATGTGTTCGGTGCTTGTGCTTAACTGTGTGTATCTTAAGGCTTTAGCTGCTGTCTGTGTGTGTGTGTGTCTGTGTGTTGTGAATGTGCGTTTGACAGAGTGTCTACCTGTGTGGCAGTAGGTAAGCCCAGTAATCTCTGTTTGTCTCAGTCTGAGAAGTATAATGCTGTGACTCATTCCTAGAGCGGGTGTGCTAAAACCCAAAGCACTCGATCTATCATAGAAATCAACAGTCGCCACTGTAATTTACTAAACTAATCCTCAAATGCCAAATTAATATGTTAAGTATAGGTGTGATTAAATGATGTGAAAGATGAATGTAGACTGCTAATGTTCAGCCAGTGTTCCCATCTGTGGTGAGTGAGGATGAGTTAAATGTTATAATCCCAGAGATCTTTGCTTTTTCTTTCATTCAGGCCTGTGTCTGTGATGCTGTGGTCTCCTCTTTTTTGAAATGGAATGTATATTGTTGAACGGTTGGAATTCTTTCCTCTTCGGCATTGATAGTTGTTGGCAGCAGCTCTAAAAGCTGTTGTCTACACTGAGCTTAAATCTGAATATTGGAGGCACTTATCTGACATTGCTTTCTGTCTTTGGGTTCAGTGTTTTTGATATCTGCACTTTACAAGCTCTTATTCAGTCTCAGGGCTTTTGGAAGTCCTCTTATGTGCGCCCGAGAAATGCCACGTACACAAGCAAGCAGGCATATATTGCAAGAAACAGTGTCAGAACCTATGGATTTTCACTATATGTAACAAATACATGTTCAGAGGTTATTAGTTTATTTCAATTGTGAACATATAGACTCAGATCTTCTTGTTTAGGTGTGTTAAACGTGAACACGTGGCATCATCTGCAAATAGCAGTTGTTAAATATCATAATGATTTAATCCACAGTTGTGGCTCAAGAACAGTTGTTCAGATAGCCAACTAATCTATTACTCCGATCCAGACTAGAATATATCTGAAATCATCAAATAGACTGACAATATTTAATTCTTTTTATTTTATTTATTCCCGCTTTGATGAGATTAGATTTTATAGTCAGACAGAAAGGAACACACCGTTGAGATGTTTTGGCTCTACAAAAAGCATTTGATACTTTTAATCACAACCTTTAAGCAAATTAAGCAGGACTTGTGTATGACTGGCCATTTAGCTGTTTAGATGAAATTTATCAATATGCATATATAAATAACACAGATTCTGGTTCATTAAGGGTAATGTATGGGGTGCCACAGGGTTATGTATTTGGACCATTGTTGTTTGCATTATTTGTTTTCCAAGTTTCTGAAGTGTATTTTATTTGATGATGACACAACTTTTTTGTTGCTGGGAAAATTGAAATACCTTGGAAATCAGTAGGTCTACTGATTGTTTAAAAATGGCTTGAGTCTAAAAAAATGTCCCTTTATCTTGGACAAAGGAAAATAAATGAATGAAAATAAACAAAGTTGAAAGTTCTTTAATCTAAATTTGTGGGAGTTAGTGTTGATAACAAATTTAACAGAAATTGCATATAAGTTATGTCAACGCTAAAATGTCTAAATGTATTCCAGTACTGTACAAAGCTAGACTTCCTATGCCAAAAATTACTTCACTTATTGTTCCATATATGACTTACTGTTTACTGTGGACTTACTGAGGTGTGTGGAAACACAAGACAAACATCAACTTAATCTTTTTGCCAAAAAGCCATAAGAATGATAACAAAAAACCCCATCAAGAGTCAAAAAATCCATTATTTATTCAGTTAAATACACTGAAACTCAAAGATTTTGTAGATCATAATTCAAATTATGTACAAAGCATATAATAGACATTTACCACTTAATATCAACAAGCTTTTCAAAATCATAATGAATGTAAATCAATAGGAAATTGTATTTTTGAATATCCCAAGGTTGGCATCAATAAGAAGTGTCATTCTGTTACTGGGGTTAAACTTTAGGACCGTCATCCTGAAGAAACTGAAATGTGCAGCACACTGAAACTGTTTCAAAAAATTATTTAAAATAACATAATTATTCAGTATTGTGATAAATGTTTACTCTGAAGATATTCTTGATACAAAGAGGTTATCTATATCCAGATAATTTCTTTAACATTACGTGATGATTGTTGTATTGGGCTCGGTGTTATATAACCTGTAGCTTCGCCCTACACCAAAAGGGTGTAGGGCGAAGCTACAGCTTCACCCTACACCCTTTTGGTGTGTTATTTACTTTCTTTTTCATCATTGAATTTCTTGTGATACAAGTCAACTGAAGAAAGATAATAAATCGACCTCAATCTCAAAATGCTAAAGGTGCTAAAAATAACAGCCTCAACATGGCGTTTAATCTGTTATTAGACTCAATTGGCTTCTCTCAAAATGTAAAAGAACCCACCCACCACTTTAATCACACTCTAGATCCTGTTTTAACATATGGTGTAGAAACTGAACATTTGGCAGTGTTTCCTGAAAACCCTCTTGTCTGATCATTTCCTGATAACATTTAAATTTACCATAATTGATTACACAGCAGTGGAGAGTCGACTTAATCACAGTAGATGTCTTTCTGAAAGCCCTGTAACTAAGTTTAAGAATATAATCCACCCACTGTTGTCATCTTCAATGCCCTGTATCAACACAGAGAAGCTACCTGAAAGCTACTCCAACAGAGGTCGATTATCTTGTTAATAATTCTGCCTCCTCACTACGTACAATACTGGATACTGTAGCTCCTGTGAAAACTAAGGCCTCAAATCAGAAGTATTTGACTCCGTGGTATAATTCTCAAACATGTAGCCTAAAGCAGATAACTCGTAAGCTGGAGAGGAAATGGTGTGTCACAAATTGTCACAAAAGATAGTTTGCTGCTTTATAAGAAAGCCCTCCGCAAAGCCAGAACATCTTACTACTCATCACAGATTGAAGAAAATAAGAACAACCCCAGGTTTCTCTTTAGCACTGTAGCCAGGCTGACAAAAAGTCAGAGCACTGTTGAGCCAACCATCCCTTTAACGTTAACTAGTAATGACTTCATGAACTTCTTTACAAATAAAATTTTAACCATTAGAGAAAAAATTACCCATAGTCATCTCACAGATGTAACATTATCTACAGCTAGTTTGAGTACCATTGATGTTAAGTTAGACTCTTTTTCTCCAATTGATCTTTCTGAGTTAACTCCAATAATTAATTCCTCCAAACCATCAACGTGTCTTTTAGACCCCATTCCTACAAAACTGCTCAAAGAAGTCCTAACACCTAATTAATGCTTCAAACTTAAATATGATCAACCTATCTCTAATAATCGGCTATGTACCACAGGCCTTCAAGGTGGCTGTAGTTAAACCTTTACTTAAAAAGCCATCTCTAGACCCAGCTGTCTTAGCTAATTATAGGTCAATCTCCAACCTTCCTTTCATATCAAAAAGCCTTGAAAGAGTAGTTGTCAAACAGCTAACTGATCATCTGCAGAGGAATGGCTTATTTGAAGAGTTTCAGTCAGGTTTCAGAGCTCATCACAGCACAGAAACAGCTTTAGTGAAGGTTACAAATGACCTTCTTAATGCCTCTGACAGTGGACTCATCTCTGTGCTTGTCCTGCTAGACCTTAGTGCAGCGTTTGATACTGTCGACCATAATATCCTATTAGCGCGATTAGAGCACGCTGTAGGTATTACAGGTACACACCAATTAGTTAAACTGCAGGAATGTCTTAAAGACATAAAGACCTGGATGGCCGCTAACTTTCTGCTTCTTAATTCAGATAAAACTGAGGTTATTGTTTTCGGCCCTGAAAATCTTAGAAACATGGTATCCAACCAGATTGTTACTCTGGATGGCATTACCTCGGCCTCCAGTAACGCTGTGAGGAACCTTGGAGTCATTTTTGACCAGGACATGTCCTTCAACGCCTTCAGTTTTCAGGCCCCTCTTCGATGGAACCAGTTTCTAGTTTGGATTTGGGAGACAGACACTATCTTAACTTTTAAGATTAGGCTTAAAACTTTCTTTTTTGCTAAAGCATATAGTTAGGGCTGAATCAGGTGACCCCGAGTCCTCCCTTAGTTATGCTGCAATAGGTGTAGGCTGCTGGGGGGTTCCCATGATGCATTGAGCATTTCCTTTTCAGTCACCTTTCTCATTCAACATGTGTTAATAGACCTCTCTGGATTGAATCACACTTGTTATTAATCCCTGGCTCTCTTCCACACCATGTCTTCTATCCTGTCTTCCTTCTCTCACCCCAACCGGTCGCAGCAGATGGCCGCCCCTCCCTGAGCCTGGTTCTGCCGGAGGTTTCTTTCTGTTAAAAGGGAGGTTTTCCTTCCCACTGTTGCCAAAGTGCTTTGTCATAGGGGTTCATATGATTGTTGGGTTTTTTTTCTCTGAATGTATTATTGTAGGGTCTACCTTACAATATAAAGCTCCTTGAGGCGACTGTTGTTGTGATTTGGCATATATATAAATAAAATTGAATTGAATTGAATTGAAATCGATATCGATAATAGATCTTAAACTGAGCATTTCTTTAACATTTTCTGTCATGAGTTACTCAAATGGCTTCCACAAGCCTTAGATTTCAATCCAGTAGAACAGCTTGGGACAAAAATATCAGAATTTTTTCCCAGTATCTGGTTGAATATATGGCACAAAGAATTAAAGCAGTTCTTAAGGTAAAAAAGTTATCCAACCTATTAACAGCAATGCGTACATATTTGTAGGAGTGCAAAATTTTGTAATGAAACATAAAACTTTAATAAGGTTTTCAACAAGCAATTTACTGCAAATTCTGACGAATTTAATGGTGAAAAAAGTCATGTTTTATGCCCCTTCTGGTTCTGTTCTTTTATTTGCAATGAGAAGGTGGCATGTGAATGATTGTGTAATTGGTGCAGGTGGATGACTGAGGCCTAGTAGCAAAGTTCCTGAACTTTGCCTCTGTGCTGTAGTGCTTCACTCAGTCTTCACCCTCCATGATTAGAGAAGCCGAATCCTATGTATTTGTGATCTTCAGTAATACTGGTATTTAGATGAAATGGAGCGTAACTTAACTGAATTGAACTTAATGTTGAGTGTCTTTCTTAGTGAGGGGGAGAATCCCAATAAAAGACGCATACAATGATCGAGCTTGTTTTGCAGGCCAAGCCAAGTTACTTTTCACAGTGAGCAGAGCGGTTGGCAGTTTTTCAGGTTTTTGGTCACATTACCACACAGGGCTGTTTGCACAATGAAAACCTTTGTGTCTTGTGCATGTCTTCTTTCAGCAGTGTGTACACAGAGAGGGACTTTTGAAAAAAAAAACAACTTATCTCTAGTATCAATTCTATGAAAATCTAAGTTGAAATGTCCTTCAGCATCCAGCAATTAATGGCTCTTGGAATGACCTGCGCTGTGTTAGATTAATGGCTGAATGTTGTAATGTATAATGCTTTCTTTAATAACACTTATGCATATGACAAAGTAACAATAACTTCATTAAAATACAAGAACGGTTTACATCTGACCATAAATAATGTTTTTATCTTCTTTAACAATTGTAGAAATAAAAGACTTTGGTTAAATAGTTTGTAATATTATGGCTCTTCACTGGTTGTATACTGCTCCCCACTTGGGCTGTCAGATTTGAGCAGACTTCAATGTACAAGACCACATGCAGATCCCAGAAATTTCTAAGCATAAGCATAACATAAGATTTATTTTCACTTGCCACTTTGATCTGGATTATCATGTTGTTTCTTGAGCGATGTAAATCTGTAAAACATACACTTACTCTTTATTATTTTAGCATTATAGCATTTAGTTCACTGAAACATCTTTAAGTGTGGCCTTATAGATTTGCTTGCATGACTTTGGAATCTTGACACAAAATCAGACGGGGCTGAAAAATTTAAAATGTAGTAAAGCTTAAAGTTATGCATCATATGACTAGAAGAACTGCAGAAGTGACAAGTTAACAGTAAATGGTTAATAGCAAACATGTATCTACAGTATTAAATGAATAATACGATTAAAACACAGATTACCTGCATCTTTTTCTCTCTCACAGCACCAATGAATCCTCTTCTTTTTTCAGCATGTCTCAGTGCAGTCCTTTGCATGTTTTTGTTACTGTCACTTCCACATCTGCTGTATAAGGAATCATCTTCCTTTTTCCTGTGAGTGAAGTTCTACATTAGCATTAATTACATCAGCAACAACAGTCTAAATGGCTGAATGCATTGAGTTACTGCCGTATAATTAGCTGCCTAAAGTGTTTGCCCCCTTCTCGATTTCCTATTTCTTTGGTACGTTTCTCACACTAAAATGTTTCAGATCATCAAACAAATTTAAATACTAGACAAAGATAACACAAGTAAACACAAAATGCAGTTTCTAAATGAAGGTGTTTATTAATCAAAACCTAGATAGCACTGTGTGAAAAAGTGATTGCCCCCTAAACCGCAACAATCAATCAAGCGTCCACTTGTCTTTGCAGAATTCTTTCAGCCAATTGTTGGAGGGTTTTCAAGCAGCATCTCAGTCAGATTCAGGGCAGGACTTTGACACTCCAAAGTCTTCATTTTGTTTTTCTTAAGTCATTCAGAAGTGGACTTGCTGGTATGTTTTGGATCATTGTTCTGCTGCAGAACGCAACTGCACTTTAGTTTGAGATCACAAACAGATGGCCGGACATTCTCCTTCAGGATGCTTTGGTAGACAGCAGAATTCATAGTTTCATATACCACAGCAAGTCTTCCAGGTCCTGAGGCAGCAAAACAGCCCCAGACCATCAAACTACCACCACCATATTTTACCGTTGGTATGATTTTTTTCTTTTCTGAAATGCTGTGTCAGTTTTATGCCAGATGTAATGGGACTCATACCTTCCCGAAAGTTCAGCTTTTTTTCATCAGTCCACAGAGTAGTTTCCCAAAAGTTTTGAGGATCATCAAGATGTTTTTTGGCAAATGTAAGGCGAGCCTTTTTGTTCTTTTTGGTTCTCCTTGAACTCTCCCATGGATACCATTTTTTCCCAGTCTCTTAATTACTGTTGAATCATGAACTCTGACCTTAACAGAGACATGTGAAGCCTGCAGTTCTTTAATGTTGTTCTGGGTTCTTTTGAAACCTCCTAGATGAGTTGTCGATGTGCTAATTTTGGTCACTCCTGTGAAGCTTTACCACTGTTCCACGCTTTCTCCATTTGTATATAATGGCGCTCAGTGCACTGCCTTATAAGGCTTCGTAAACTTTTGCAGATTGTCAGTCACTTTGTTTCTCAGGTGTTTCTTTGGATGTGTTGCTTTTTGAGAATTATTAGCCTCCTTGACCCAAAATGAAATCATTTCTTGATTCAAATTTTTTGAGTGTGTTTAGTGAAACTGAACTCAGTTTCCCCAAAAATTTGGTTAATCACAGTCCAATTATTATTTAACAAGTGTGGCAATTACTTATTTGGAACCTTTCTCCCTTTATCAATGAAATCATCATTTAAAAACTGCATTTTGTATTTATGTATTTGTCTAATGTTAAAATTTGTTTGATGATCTGAAACATTAAAGTGTGACTAAACAGTAGTAAATCAGAAAGTGGTGTGAAACACTTTTTCACACCACTGTATGTGCATTAAGGAACCTATAACTAATGAAGTGGCCACTGTGTGTATAATTGGACTAATATTGCCTAACAACATACAGTATTAAGCCTTAAATTTTATTTAAATTAAGTTTCTTTTATTTTTATACATTGTTTTTTTCTTCAGTTGTACGTAAGTGTTACAGGCTGTTTTTAATATGTAAAAAGTGATTAATGGTAACTGAAGGTTAAATGCATATTTTGGCAAACTTAGCAGTTGCAGCTTGTGTTTAAAAGAGATTTAAGAAATGCTTAATCCTCTGAGCTTCAGTTCGGGAAACAGGGTTGGTTTAGGCCTGGAATAATTTGGCAATAACAGTGTGGCAATGAGTGGTAAAGAGTTTATAGCTCTTTACCACTGTTATGATTTGTAGATGGCAGAACTGTCGAACTTTAATAGGTAGTGAGTGCACTACAGGATCCTGGTGGTTTGTCATTGGATAAAGATAGATGCAGATTGCTCTCCATAACTTAATTATATTATTTGTTCATGTTTAAATGTGTTGGTTTGTATATTTTTAAAAGCCATATTTATATTGAAACATATGTTATTACACTAGAAGTTATGCTGCTGTTACATCGCTCCACTTGTGGGTCCAATGCGATCCTGGTTTTTGGTTATGTTTAAACATCTAAACTCGTACTTTCTGCCTCGCTGTATAAATTCCTTCATTTGATGTGAATGTTGGATGTAAATATTAAGGATTGGTACAACATGGACATAATTCTTAAGATACTGGGAACAAATTTACCTTCACATCGCTCCCCTTCCCTTCTGTAGTCATTGCTTTCATCCTTCTCCCACTCTTCCTTAGTCACGCTCTGCCATATATCTCTATCTCCCACTCCCTATATCTCTCTTCCTATCTACATCCATAGCCCTCTATTCTACCCCTTCCCCCTCTCCATCCATCTATCCTTTCCTCCTGTTGTGTCAAACCAGCTGCTTCTCTTTCTCTCTCCTGGGTTGCTGAGTTGAGTGCTGAGGAGGAAGAAGCTAAATCCAGCTGCACATATTTTACAGGGACAGAGAAAGATGTGGATCTGAAAGAGAGGGAACATGGTGAGACAACACATTAGACATTTGGGGATGGATGAGGTTCATACGCAAGAAATGGGGTAAACACAAACTAATTGTGAAGAGCAACAAAGAGAGGCACGATGTGGAAACCCAGAGACAAATTTGGAGTTTGGAGGGCGTCTGGGGAGGCTTTTGAGCTTTGATCTGGGCTATGCATTGTGTGTAGGTGTGTGTCTGTGTGCGTCTGGCCTGTGAGAGAAACTTATTGCCAGAGGCCAGGGCTGCAGGATTAGGGAGCAGCTCTTGTCTTCTGGCACAAAAAGCAAAAAAAAAAAAGTACCCTCCTTCAGTTTTTGTCCACTTCACACTTATTTAGACGCTGCTGGGTGTATAGTAGACTGATGTTCTGTAAAACCCTTAATTTAAAGAATCTTATATATTACTGCATAATTTAAATTCAATATTTTGGTATAATTAAAACAATTCAGCTCTTTCATACTCAAGCTATTTTTCATGTATAAGTCAGTTTACTCAGTCTGATTGATACTACTCAGGTTGAAAGAAACCGTTGTGCAACATCTCTTATGTCTGTGAGGGAGTTTTGTCATGTCTGAAAAATAATCCTGTTTAAGTCTGGAATTATCAGGATGCCACTGATTCTTTATATGTAGGTGAAGGAAGCAGTGTTTGATTAAAAGTCAGAGTTTCTCAGGCTTTCTTATAATCAAACCTATTAAAACATAATATAAATATAATTATTTAATATAGCTGTTTATTGTTTGTTTGTATTTGGGATAATAACATTATATCTTTAAAATTAGTCCAATCTGACAGATGTAAATACACCGGATGGTCTGCCGCTGCTGTGAAGGCAAAATGTAGTTTTCCTGCAGGTGTGCTTTTCATGAACGGCGTTTCATGCTCAGTCAGTGGGTCTAACCTTTGCTCTGTTTTAATCAGGTAAAGTAGAGCTCCAGTAATCCATTGTTTGCAGCCGTGCTGCTGTGAGATACATGAGAGTGTGTCTGTGTACGCCTGCTAGTCAGACTGAGGTCTTGTAGAGATTGGAGTGGCCTTCAGGTCAAAGGTCAGATAAACACAGCTGGCACTCTCCTCCTGGCTGGCTTAGGAAAGCTGTTTTCTCCTTTTTTTATTTTCTCCACCTCCTCTCCCTCGCTCTTCCCTTATCTCTCCCTCCCTCGTCTGTGTCAGTCTTATTTTGTGTCACGTCTGCCTCCCTCGTGATCTTTCTTTTTCTCTCAGTCTTTTAGTTCAGCAGCTTTCTTGCCGTCTTCGTATTTCCTTCTCTAATCCCTTCGCAATTTTCTCACCCACCTCTCTCTTCCCAGCCCTTTAACTCTTTCATTTGCCTTTTTGTTACTATTCTTTCCTGCTAGTTCTTCCTTTTCTGTCACTGTGATACTTTTTTTTACAGTTTGCTCTGATTTTCCTCTCTATCCCTCCTATTTCCCTTGTTGCACTACTCCTCTTCACATCTGTTGTCTCTTTTCTCTCTCTGTCTCTTCATCATCTTTGTTCAGACTGGAATGTTCCCCTGATCGCCAGATCCATCTCATCATCTCTACACTTTTATTAATAAATCAATTTTTTCTTATTTCCGTCTCCTTTGTGGAGTTATCTACACATTGTGGCCAAAACTATTTGGATACCTGATTTTTACACGTGTACATTGACTGGTTTGAATGCAATTACACGAGCATTATTAAACCTGGCCTTTGATGTTGGACTCAAAGTCAGAGCTGTCAGTATATCATATGGACGTATAGAGCTGCAGTCCTTTCTTTAGGATGTTTGGAGTCTTTCAGAGTTATTGTAAATATTATCTTGTGGTTTGTAAGTTAAGCTGTTTATTATGCTGACAATTTCTTTTGTTAACCCCTGTTTATTGTTTTACTTTTACTGTATCTGTATAGTTTTGTGGCTGCAGTGTCTGCGGTAACTTATTCATTGTGCTGCACATTGTGCTTCCTCCTGTAATGTCGTGCTGTATAAATGAAGTTTTACTTTCTTGTTTGCTTTTGATCTTTATACCTAAGTACATGTGTTGTCCAAGTGTACAAAATCCATTGTTTCTGATAAATGTTTTTGAATAATTATTAAAAGCTGAGTATTTTTGTAAGCATCTCAAACAGCCTGGAGTGACCTGTTTACTTGCTGGCATGGACTGATTTTCATAGATCATCCAGCAGACCTGTATGTGACAATGCAAATATCTGATTTAGTTGGATTTGACATTACACAGTCTTTAATCTGCCAGCTCTTTAGTACAAAGTCTTTGTAATGTAATGTGACTTTGCCCTTGCAAGATTGGCACAGGTTACTATCTGGTGATTTCAGAGAGTGGCTGTGAGAGTCATGTTTTCTGCCTCCTCAACCACCTGCTGCTTGCCTAAACCAACCAAAGTTAAGAACTGATTTAAGGTTGCTGTCCAAAACTGATCCTCCTGACATTGTCTGGATTTAATGAGTGAAAATGGCTTTCTTATCCATGCAGTGGCTGCTGAGATATTTTAGCAGACCAGCATTGCCATCCTTCTGAACATAGCATGGGTAAAATAAATAAGAAGTAGCTACTTCATTTTCCTGTGTTTCCTGTGTACTGTTTGATAAATACAAAGGGTTTACTTGCGTTTAAACACCTGATTATGCAGGCTATTGTTGGAAAATTTGTATAGGATTAATTTACACTAAATTGTGTCCTATAATAGATCATTCCCACGAGTCTTTGTTCTCAAGATCTTAAGACTGGTTCTGTTATGAACTGAAGAACAAGTGGACACCTTTGACAGGCCGTCAGCATGTTCTTATAGAGGCTTCCCCCTTCAGTCAAGAAGATTAGAGTCGGTGCACAAGATTTATGCGTCTAAGTGCTTTGGTGCGTATGTGCACGCATATGTGCGTTAGGAAATATTTGCTCTAAATTGTGTGCACATCTGTAAGTTTGTTTCAAGATTCTGTGAGCTACACGCCGGAGAGTATTTCATCCAGTTATCATTTCTCGTGTCTGCTTCCCTCATACAATTTAGTTGATGAAGATCTTTCCACAAGAATGTCAAACAGCAGCTTCCTCATTGTCTTTAGTTGCTGAGACTCCATCCATCAATGCCATCTCGTAGGGGAACCATATCCCAAAAAGCAAAATGTGGGCAAAGAATATCTTTGTGTGAGGCTCACATGTGTGTCATATTATCTCCATGCAAAATTTGAAAATTAAAAAAAGAAAGGAAGCTTCAGGAAGAAAGCCACCAACTTTCCCCTAAATAGAAATAGTTTCATGTGCTTTGTTGTAGCTGATGTTCAGCAAATTCTGCTAAAATCTGCCTGCCTTGTGCCTTTGTGGAAGCAAAGTGACAAATTATGAACAACAAGAGTATTTTTGCTTTCTTCACAACTGCTGGATGATAGCCAGACTTTAGAAAAGTGTTTGTTCTGCAGTGCTCACTTAAAAGCTATCTGTCCATTCATGCATTTACTACTGCTGCTTGGCAGACTCAGAGCCACCCAGACCTCGATATGAGGCTTTGGCACGGTAGTTGTCTCCCCTAACTACTGCCTACAGCACACTGAGGGGACACCAAGGTGAGTGAGCCTTTTCAGGGTATTCTGGATCTGCCCCAGTATTTCCTTTTGGTTGGTCTTGACTAAAAAACATCCTAACCAGATCTGATTTCTTCCTATCTGGAAAACAAGAGCCAATCATAATGTAGGACAATCTCAAAATGTGAGATCATTCCCACAAAAGTCCCACAAAAACTCCTGTCCACCTTACCACCACCTGATGGGTTGAACATGTTTCTCTCTTTTTGCAGTGCACTGGCACCATGGTATGTGGTACAGCCGCTCTTTGGGCTACACTTGCTTGCTGTTGCTGGTCCGACAGCTGGCTACGGTGAAGAGCGACGTTATAACGTTAGATGTATGTTACAATGACGTTATAATATGCAAACAGCTGAAATGAAACGAGTGTTAAAAACAAAGAAAAGTATTTTTTCATGCTTCTTGTGTTCCTACTGAACTCAGTTGCTCCTTTCACTGTTCTGCCCACTTGTCAACCAGTTAGCTATTTGACCTATTCACAGGTGAGCTGTGTACTGTTGGGATTTTGGAGGACTGCACGGGGGCATGTTTGTGTAAGTTAAAAACCACTCTTTGCCTCCACGAACGGGTTTGTATAGGCAATACACAAACGTGCACAACCACAGTACCTTAAAGCAAGCATTAGTTGTCAGACAGCAAATTGTACATCCTCAAATCTATGAGAATACTTAGCTGGACACATAAGAAAACATGCTACGTCAGTACATTTGAATTGTTTTAGCCGAGACGTGAATTTCTGTATCAACTTCGAGAATCATAGCAGGAATATTATAAGTGTACAGTTCTTACTTCTGTGTATAAAGTACTTTTGAATGGAGCTTGACTGCCCGGCTGCTTAGCAGACAGCAGCACACAGTTGTGGGTTTATTAATGTGAAATAGACAATTGGTAAATATCAGCACAGAACAATAGAAGACAAAAGACTTAAGTGAAAGCTGTGTGCTTAAGTGAATAAATATTCAAGCGGGATTAAATAAAGGTTAACAAAAGGTTACACCTTTCTGCTGGAAGATGTCAACTGAGAAAATATCCTGTTTGTTACAGTTGTGATCTAATTGAGTGAAGCACATACGGATGTGGTAATTATGTTTAAGGACATTTCTACAGTAGGTGTGCACTTTTTCTTTCTTTGGGCGGTTTCAGCATTTGATGTTATGAATTGCTGCCCTTTTGTCAGCTTTTCAAATACTGTTTTTAAGCACACAGGATGTGTCACCGTGATGCAGTTTTTTGTTTTGTCTCAGGAGGCGTGCCTGACCTTTGGCATTTCCAGTGGTTTCAGGGCATTTTTTTTAAAGATCTCTAGCATGTTGCAGTCTTTCCTCTGCTCGGTGCTGGTCTGATTGCATTTCTGTATGCAGATGTCAAGGCTATTCAGAAACACTGTCTGATTAATTCATGGTCTCCCCGCCCTTTCCTAACGCTACAACTAAATTTACACCTCTTCTGATTGTCTCCAACCAGCTCTACCTGCTTAATATGAAAACTGGCCTGCTTCAAGGTAGGCTGGGGCATCTGCATTGCATGCAAAGGAACTGGTTGGCTCCTGACAAGAGGCCACAGCTGCCAAATGAGAGACAGCTTCATCATTGTCTTCATGTTTCAGACGGATGGCAGTGCTGACAGACAGGTGGAATAAATTGGCAAGGAGATCAAGGAGAGACAAGCTTACATTTCACCCCCCCTTTTGCTCTTGTTCTTACAGATTCAAGGTGTATTTTTATTCAGATTCAGCAGGCAGATGATAGAGACCGTTGGCCTGGTGGTGCATATGTTTTGTTACAGTGAGTGAATGCAAAGCATTTGCTTGTACCAATTTCCAGAGTATATAGCACAACACACTTTGCATAACTGCGCGCTTTCGTGTAGAGCCTAATAGCTATGTACATGTGGGGCACGCCATGAAATAAAAGAAATGAACTTATGCAGTTAAGTTCAGAGGTATGAATGAATGCACATCAGACTACTAATATTCAGTTTTCTTTCATTTTCACAATCATCTGTTGTTCTCTTTGTGTGAGGCTGGCGTATAAGAAAACAAAAAAGCGGCAGCTTCCTACCTATAAGTCATTCATAGTGTTTCCTACATTTTTAAATGCTGTTATTTTATTTTTCCCTGAAGTAAACAAACCTTGTTCAGTGCGATTCCAACTTAGTAACTCATCAGCAATGACCTGATGACTGTGGGAACCATGGGCAATATTTCAGAGTTTCTGATGAAGTCAGCAGATATCTGGGCCAAAACTTCCTGTTATGCGTGCGGGTCATTTTGCATGAAAGTGGATACATTTCAAAAGCTAGTATTGTGTCACAACAATGATGCAGTATTAGCGATTCTGAGGATATACTTTAGCAAATGTGTTATCAATGATAATCATTTCCTCAGGAGACTCTGTGAGTGGTATAAATAGCTGTTGAGTCCTTAATAGTCACTGTTACATGCTGTAACAGCAGAAAAAAACCCAACAAAAAAACCCTGAAGGCAAATGGTGTTCGTGCACGCTAAGTCTTTTGAAAAGCTGCATCTGTATCACATTCGGCACCTCCCACATAACGAATAATATGTTTAGTTTGTGCTGAAGATGTTAGATTATGGTTGTAAAATGGCTCAGCATACATGCATAGAGGTACGGGGTCATACATCATAGATGTATGGGGTCTAAGCAGGCTTTTGCACACCCCTGTCTTTGACTCCTTTGGTTTGTAGTGTGTTTGTAAGGTGGGAGAACTCACTGGTGTGTCTTTCCAGATCATTTTGTTTGGCTGTGCTTCCCAAATCTAAGCTTGACTGCTATTTCTAGATTACTTTGTATCACTGATGTCTTGTAACTGCATGTCTGTAATGAATGATGAATCATGCTGCAGCCCTACAACTTGACTTTCTTGTGTGGGGTACAGAAAGATGTCATAGGTTGCCATTTGTGTGAGGAGAACTGGTGATTGGCCAAGTTTGTGTTAGTGTGGCCAAAAATACTTGTGCTTCTTAAGTGCCTTGTGTGTAGTTGTACAATGGCAAGAAAGTTTTTTTCTACAGAAGAACTTTCCCCAAATGGATTGCAGTAGAACTCTGGCCGTCTAACCCTGAATGAATGTGCAAACCAGTGAAAAAGAAAGTAAAAAGAAAACCAAAATGAGACCTTAAAAACAAACAAAAACCCTACTTTGCATCCCAAATAGTTGATTCTGTTCTGTATGTATCGTTTTCATTGGGAGAAACTTTGCCTCCTTTTGATTTAGTTCCTGACACGATGCATCACCTTGACATGCCCACTAAAGGCTGCTGTTTGTTTACATATGTACACTCTTATAAGCAGTGATGATTTTCAACAGGCCAGTTTGAATCAGAAGTCACTGTTTGTTCTCTGTGCAAATGTGATGTCCGTGGTGTGCACTATAGATGCAGAGTGCACTTTCAGAGAGCAACCTTAAAAACAGCAGCCAGAGATGCACAAGCTTGAAGGAGAGGTCAGCCAAATTTAAATTGGGTATGTCTGTTCACTTTGCATGGATGGAATTGCAAATCTTTGTGACTGCACCTTAAAGAGATGAGCCTTCTCTCTTTCACATCAAGCAACTCCATTCACATCAGTATAAGCTTAACACATATTTAAAGCAAAACTTTGTGATGGAGCACCTAAAGTACTTTTTTTGCCATCAGAGCCATTAACAGGGACCGTTCTGGCTTATTTAAAGGATGGTGTCCATTTGCTGGACTTATGGTTTACTTTTTAAACTTTGTGTCAAAGTCGAGCAGTCCTCCTGCGTTTTGGAACCACATGGCAACATCACATGTTGTTTCAACACCCATTTTCAGTCTTTGTATAGGCAATACAATTATACAGTGCTATATAATCGAGGCACTCGAAGAAAAAAAGGGCAGGCTTTATAAGTCCAATTTCCATTAGCCATACCCTAAACTAGATGTTTAGTGGTGTTTTAAGTAAAACCTGAAAGGAGCAGAGGCCAGAGTGGACCCAGATAGATCATGAATATGTAGAGTGACATGAAGGCTGTTTATTTGCATCTAACAAAAAAAGAGTCAGTTGCGGAAGTGTGCATGTGAAGTCTTTCTGCCCTTTGCGTATGGGCATGGTTGTAACATTAATATCTATTTGTACACACTTGGCAGGATTTTTGTTGATCCATTTGGTGTAAACAATCAAAAGTAGAACAGAAAAGACCTTTTTTCCTGTATGTGTTTTAACCTAATGAGCCATCATGTAGTGTGTGACAGATCTGGGTTTGTAATCAATATATAACAAAGGGGGATATCTTAATCATCATCCGTTTTAAGCGACCTGAGCACTGAACTGTGTGAAGAACAAATCATTTGCTTTTTTCACAGCTATAAAACAAACAAAAAAAGCGAAAGAGATTTTACGGCCCACGTGATTACCTCTGTCAAAAAACGTGACCGCAGTGGCAGTTTACGGCTTTCAGGAGGGCCGGAAGCCAGGTATTCCCCACCATACATATAATTAAAACTGATTACATATCTGTATCACTAGCTTTGCCTTTCTCAGCGAGTCCTTGTTTTCTTTTAGATATTCTACGCAAGCTGTTGAAAACCATGAGTGTGGGACTTGATCCTCCTTAGGTTGCTTTTCTTTCCCTAAGAGAAAATTGCATGTGATTAAAGAGAAATGTCAACATTTTCCGCCAACTTGTAACCCTGCACTGCATAGCTTCTCTAATAAAAACAGAAATTATGAGGAATGCTCTTCAGCCGAAGTGACGAAATAATCTGAAAGCAGACAAACAAAATGGTTTTTCTATTGTGCATTCTACTGCACCCATTGGTTCATTCTGAAACTTTTTGATGTATAATTCAATGAAGAACACTGAACTGTAGAGATTAATTCTGCTGTTGAGAACTAAGAGTTACCAAAAAGTAGTGCCAATCTGCATAAAGAGTACAAGTGACAGTAGCTGTACTAAAGTGTACTGTACTTCTAACAGGACATGTCTGGAAACTAACTTGGCTTTTAACTGATAGTCATTGTTTCTTATAGTCACGACTGGTCCTCACCTTTACCTATATTATTTTAAACATAACAACAAAGGTCCTATTTACATTAAGTACTTTACTATCCCAAGCATGATGTTTTGCTTATCCCAAATTCTTAGTGATGTGTTATTAATTAAAGTTATTAATATGTAATAACTTTAGTAATATGATAATATATATTCTATAGGTTGCCCATATAGAAATCTATATGGTTGATTAAGTCAGAGGATCCTTTACATTTAAGTAAACGATATCAACTCTTCGTCAGGTAAATATCAGGGAAGGGAGAAAATATTTTTCTTTTGATCAGTCTTTCCTTTTTTCACGAAATGAAAAGTTTTATTGTGTGTATTTTTATTTGCATGTTTATTGTTTGTGGGGGGTTTTGTCCATATGCAGACATTCTACAAGACAAACTTTCTTTGCTTCCCTATTTATTAACAAATTTTGGAGTGTTGTGACTGAATGATTGCGGTAAAAATCCAGGGGGATTCAGGTGTGACAGTGATACTGTTGTTTTGACAGCATGTTAAGGTGAAGTCCCACCTGAACTATTCAAACATGGCAACTGAAGTCATTGCACACAAACCCCATATGAGCCTTTCATAAGCTGTGATTGGACAGATGGAAAACAGAGAACAATAAAAACTAAAATCGTAGACGAATGCATGAAAAATACCAAGAAAGAAAAATACAAAGATGGTAAGCGTGACTGGAAAAGTCATGAAACAGAAAAGAAAGAGCTGGAAAGACAGAGCGAGGAAGAGACAGTGAGAGAGTAAGGACTTACTGTGGACTTACTGTAAGTCCTCAATGTGTCACTCTGATATCTAAGCCTAATGCCGACACCTAAGTGGCCCTCATTTAGTCCGTTAGGAGCCACCCCGGTCAGGACATGTAAGTGAGGTGGAAGCAGACACAGAAGAGGACAGGATGTGCAGGTTAAGGTAGGGATTGACTGGATATGGTGCAGCGCAGATGTAATCCTGTCTCTCCGCTGCTTGAGTTTCGATCTCTGTTGACGAAGCCATGTGTTGAGATTTGCTCCCGGGCCTGGAGATACTGCATCTTTGAATTTGTATCACAAAACCGTGCAGCCAATTTGCTACAGGACAGTGACAGAATATGCGGAAGAGAGAGTTTACATCTGTATACCTGTGCAATCCCTCTAACCCCCTCTGGGGAGATAACCGGTCATTTTGGATTCTGCACTGTTCAGCTTGAGGTCCTGGCTGTGTGCTTAAGGCAGCAGCAGAGAACACAGTGCTTCACTGTCTTAGTAGTCTTCACACAGGCTTCACAGACAAAGTGCAGACAAAAGTCTGAGCTTACACCTGTAAATGTGCCTCACTCAGACTACCTGCTGTAATCCTGTGAGCCGCCACAATCCGCCAGTACAAAGAGAATTGATGATAGGGTATTATTGCAGTATAGTAAATATGGCCCACCCTTAGAAGTGCCTGAGATTATATATTAACACTGTTTTCCTAGATGCAACTGTACCAACACTGAGCTGCTCTTTAGTTTGTAATTAGATGATGGATTTCTAGATCAATCGCTGGATGAAACTACGTTGTGATTATGGTTGTTTGTGTAGATTTCAGCTGCTTAACGAATAATAAATGTTTAGCCTAAATTGTTTTGTTCACTCTATCATGCAGCGTCATTAAGATGATGATGTTCTACAAAATCTGCATACTTAAAAGGTTAAGTAATGATGCCAGTATTTCACTGTAATACCTGCCGATCATGTCTCAAAGCTTTTCAAAATATAGGTTATGGCAGAACTGTTATTACAGTCACAGATGTCAAGTGTCTTATATAGTCTTACTGTAAACTGTAAGATTCCTCCCATCAGAGATGGTGTGGTGAATTAAAAGATTATTCAAGAAACTGCACACTTTTCTACAACAAACCATGTCTTGGAATAGAGTAAAATAGATTATTAGAAGTGTAGCTATGTTGACTGACAGGTGGATGCACATTATTGCTACTGCTGCTATCTGCCTGCTCAGCATCACCTCAGCTAATTAGAGTCACTAACCTCGCCTTTTGCATTGTGGAGCATTTTTTAAAACTCAGCTATTTGACAAATATCATGGCCTGTGTGATTGCTATGTGATTATTTGTAGATTATTTGTCCAAGTGGTCTGTGATCAAGTTTTGGTGGTTGAAATTCTAGCATTTTTGTTTATAACTTACTTAACACTAACTGGTATGCACTCACTAGGTACTTTGTTATGTACACGTGTTCAACTGCTTGGTAACACAAAAATCTAATCAACCAATCGCATGGCATTAAGACATGTGCCTACGTGTCTAAATGCACTGAGTTTCTTTTCCAGGTCATGTCAGCCTGCTGAAGTTCAAACCAAGCGTTGGAACATGGTTTGATTGTTGGTGCCAGATGTGCTGGTCTGAGTATTTCAGAAACTTCGGCTCTACTGGGACTTATCATGATCATGTCAATGGTTTACAGTCAGAAAAGGAGAAAGTGTCCAAGTCAGTAAAAATTATCTTTTGATGCCAGAGGTGAGAGGAGAATGGCCAGACTGTTTTGCACTGATAGGAATTAAACAGTAACTCAAAAAATCACTTTTACAACCAAATGCAGGAGAAGCAGATGGGCTACAGCAGCAGATCATCACACCGGGGGTCACTCCTGTCAGCTAAGAACAGGAATCTGTGGAAAATCTGTGGTCTGATGAGTCTTGATTACTGCTGCGGCATTTAGAATATGTCATAAGCAACACGAAAGCCTCGATCCATCCTGAATTGTATCAACAGTTCAGGCATTTATGTATTTCAGATGCACCCGTACAGTCTGTTGTTGTACCTTGCTAACTAAGCAACCTAGCATTAATTGATAGCTTAGCCTTCCGCAGCCTGCTCGGTCCAAATGGTCATTTCTTGCTTGAAAACAACTGATGGAAATGACCAAAAAACATTCTTCTTTAGTTTGTGGAAGTCTTTAAACCTTCACAAGCTAAAGAGTGACATCGTGATGGTGATTCTTTCTGTGTAACAGGATGTTGATTATTCGTCTCACCTTAAGGGTAAATTTTTTTATGCATTTAATTGAGTCACTTCTGGTAATGATCTAAATAACTTTTTCTTTTCTTTCTTTTTTCCCCCTGTTCTTAATTTATAAACTCAACATGGTCACTTACTTTTGGGATTATAGAAACTAAGCTGTTTGACTGGCTTTTATAATCAGATTGATGTTTCTTAACCTGATGGAACTAACAAGTCTCAGGCAAAATAAGCAGATTTTCAATGAAGTAAAGGCAGCATCAGATAAATCCTCTTGATTCTTGTTTGTCTCATTTGGACTCCAACAACAACAACAGCCTGGCTCAGGGCAGTAATAACTATTTAGCAGAAGTTCAGTGGCTTTGAATAACAGGTAAATCCGAGTCACAAAAAAACAATGGAGGCTTCAATCAGCGACATTACAGCCTCGAGTTAAATGTTTTGCCTGTTTGTCACAAAGTCACTTCGGCGAGGATGGGCTTTGAAATGCACAGATGCGCAGAGATCCTGCAATGAAACGTCACAATAACTCAGCTAAAGAGGCATGTGATTACAAAGAAAGCTGGCATACACATGTGCGCACACATACACACGCTCTTCCCGTTTACCGTTCCCCCTCTTGTTCTGGCACAGTCGGTGTGTCAAAGTGTCAGAGGAGCAGTTGAATAGCTGTAGCAACAACATTGAAGGCAGGGCGACCGCGTGATGCAAGACTGACACTCTTAACCTGCCTCTATCAACACACACGAACTGCTTCAATGGCAGAGCAGCAATTCTCTCACGGCTCTAGTCAAAACAAGGTGTTCACACTCTTTGCATTGGCCAGAAAGCTCCTCTCTTCTACACACAATGCTTATTTGTTGTATTCACACACATAAAGAGCACAAAAAAACAACATGCTGTTCTCATAAACTCAAAAGAGCCCCTGAATCCAGGTGAAAGCCCTCATTTCCTATTGATTTCACCTGTTAAATCCACTTCAAGCATGAAGGAAAAATGGAAAAAATGAAGTTTACAAAAGGATTTTCAATTCCTAAGAAGATTTGGATGCTTACTATGAACAGGCTGGAACCTAATATTGAAAAGATAGTCTTTATAGTTGGTAAATTAATGTTAGAGTACAACAGTCTCTTTACTAATCTTGGTTAAGACCTAGAGATAATTAAATTAAGCTTTCTGAGTCAGTCTTGGGAAACTGATATAAAAAATTATTGGCAGGATAATCCCAAGAAAGCACTTTAGGATCTTCTTACGTGCACAAATTAATGTATGAAGTGTCATGCTGTAAAATCAGAGTTATGCCTCCACTGTCTTTTGTCAGGTAGTAGCTTTCCAGGACCAAAATTTCACAGGAAGTGTACAATGTGCCAAAATACGGTCACAGAAGGGGAAACAGTGTGACCGCATTGAGATTATACAGATATTCACATTAACTACTTACATTTAGAATTGAAACAGAAATTCTGAAATTCCTCAAAAAGTTGCTGCAGAGTTTTCAAAATTTTTTTTAGTAACAAGAAGGTTCAGATAGATAGATTGATTGATAGATAGATAGATAGATAGATAGATAGATAGATAGATAGACAAGGGAAATTGTTGAAATAGTCTGAGATTTAATCTCTTCATTGCTCTTTCCAAGCATGCCTCTGTTCATCATTAAAACTCTTGCTTGTGGTTTGCCTCAATCAGCTATGGTTTTTCTTACCCTGGAGGAATCATGACTAAATTATTTTTAACCTGTGAAGAAAAATAAGCTCTTGAAAAACAATCTGCCTTACAGACAGCCCACATAATTTCCACTCTGAAAGATCGAGAGAGATATTTTACACCTACGGTGTTTACATTAGGCAACAAACACGTGTAAATGTAACATGTTGCTGACTGTTTTATGAATCTGTATCCCTTGATGGAGCTGCACGTGGTAAATTACATGCTTGAAGGATGTAATAGGGGATGATGGTTGAGTGTAGAATAAGGGTTGAGAAAGCTTTGTCGAAAGATCTGACATTAAAATGCATTAAAATTAGCACGCGTGTATGAGATGCTGAAGAACTTTGGAGGATTTCTTGTCCACGCTTGATTAACCTGAAGTCCAGATTTAAATCTTTACCTCAGAAGAATAGCCTAATCACAAGCAGTTGTTCCCTGCAGCATGCAGTGATACTCTAACAAGTAAAAGTAAAAAAATTTAGATGATTAAAGTAATAAAGTGCATGCATATGTTGTACATTTTAACATTATCATATTTTACAGTGGGCAGAAGAAGATCAATGGACTTTTACACTTTATTGTGGCCATCTTTGATATTCCTTATAGAGGTCAGTCCCACTTTAGTGCTTAACTATCACTACCTCACAGATAGTGCTTTCTGTAGAGTGACAAGAATGATTTTGGTCTACGTGATTTTGAGGTTAAGTAGAGGAGGTGAAGGACAGTGTAATTATCACCGTGCAGATTTTCCCTCGAGTCCTTCACACTGTCTCTCTCTCTGTCTGCTTTCCTTTTCTTAGCATGACAGAATTCCCCGAAGCGTGACCTGTCAGTTACTGCCGTCAAAAGAATTCGCTCACAAACAAAAATAAAGGAGCCGAGCATTGGCGAAAGCATGCACACGTGAGTAGCTACAGTAACAAGTAAAGATGCAGGAAGTCTAGTTTAGAGCACACACTGGGAGACTATTACTCTTGATGTCTGGCTTTGAAATGAACAGTCAAAACAAACATAATCATGCACATACAGTGTGCGAGCATTAGTGCACAAATAAGTAGATTTACATTATGTGAAAAAGTTTTTGATTCTGCTTTTTTTTCTTTTTTAGTATGCACGCAGTCAGCTGGACAATTGCAAGAGCATGCATGTGCATGCTTAAACTGTGGCTCATGATTTACACTCCCAAATGACTCATCATGACATTAAATGAAAACGAGAGAGCGATCAAATTATCTTTTATCCGCCGGCTGCTGCCTGACAGGATTGCAACTGTGTTTGAAAGTTAAAAATTTTTTAAAAAGCGGAAAGCCTCTAAGGCTGGGCTGAAGTTCAACGGTTTCAGGATGTCTGCCATGCTCCACCCGTGTACTATGTAAATCAGACAAATGAGCAAGATGCATGATGTAATGAAGGAGAAGACTACAATGTTTGGGTGTGTCAGAGCATGGAAAGTTTAAACCAATGAGGTACCTCGAAGACAAAGAGAGGCATGAAGTCACCTTTGGAGAGCCCTTTTTTTGATAGGCATGAGAATTTTTAAAAAACTATTCAGTGCACTTCTGTGAATTGACGTATTATTGAAATCACTCATACTGAGTACGTTTCACTTCAAGTTTCACAAACATGCCAAATGTTTTTGATTGGTTGCCTTCATCTAAGGAGCCATAGTTTGTGTGCAGAGAAAGTTCAATATTTTTTGCATTATCGTCTTGATGCAGTTTTGCATTTATTTAGTTCAGCATGTTAGATCAGAGGCAGTTATTGTCATTTGTGATGGCTATCCTTTTCATAACGCCACTGTAAGTTTTCGATATTGCTGTCAGTCCTTGGATGTTGGAAATCTTGGATGTTGTGTTTTTGAGTGCAGAGCTGTGTTCAAAGCGCTTTCCTGCTTTCCATTATAACATTAAGGGAGGTGTATACAGAATATCTTATATTTGATCATCATTTTATAAGTCATGATTTCCAGAAAGCCTCATCTTGTGTTACTTCTAATATTAAAAGATGAAACCTTAGTCTTTGTGAGTTTTGATCAACACATTCTTCTTGCTCCTGTAGGTTTGTCTACAGGTTTAACCTGATTCTGCCTGTGACATGGACAATTGCCTCGCAACTATTCAAAGAAGCAGAATTTGCCAGTCAGAGTCAGTTTCTAGTAATAACCCCTTTCAAATATCATCCTCCGTTTCACGCACGCCATCGTTCGAAGGTGTGAGAGGTGTAGCTCTAAACATTTTGACAGTTTATGGAAAGTGTTCATGCTTTCTGCAACAATAAAAAAAGCACAGTGACACAAAGGGCTTGTCATATTTCATCCTCACTGGAGGAACATACCAACCTCTCAGGGTTTTTTCCCAATCTTTTGTCACATTTGAAAAAGAAGTGTACAGCAGTGCGAGTAGTTTTGTGAGGGACAAAGTGGCATTTTTATCTTATGCTTCCACTGGATGCCAAGTCATGGAATCAGCATTACTGATTGTAGTTTCAATTTCGCGGCTTTCCAGCCAGCGGCTATTGAGATTTCGTCAAAGAGCTTAGACGTGAATCTCCGAGGAAACATCAGGGGATAAACATAAACAGATTACAGTCATAGTTAAATATAACACATTCAGATATGGGTGTGGAGTTGGTACAGCGCATAGCTACCACGAAATTCCACCCACGCTGTTTTATACAAATGGTTTGTGTAAGTTCCGTGAGCTTTGTTAGATTCAGACGTGCATGGCTGAAGTCTGTCTGTCAAAACTCCTTTGTGAGTCATGCATCTGTCAGTACACTGTAGCACGTTAACAACTAGCGCCAGCTATGTTGTAAAGGTCAGTTCACAACATCCCACGTGGTTCTTACTGTATTTTCAAGGTATTTGTTGTGACTTGCTGGTTTCAAGTAATCTGAACTCTTGAGTGTTATAATAGAATTTTCAGTGAGTGACAGGTTATGTGGTTTTTGTTAGAAATACCTCACCTTACAGTGACATCTACAGTAACACTGATCCAGTAGTGCTCTATAGATACCAATTATAGGTTGGTGTAAAGGATACTAAAAGATTCCTGCATACATACATACAAGTGGAGTGTTGGATTTTCCTGAATTCCTAAATTGCTGATGTAGATTTAGATGACCTCCATTAGAATAACTAGGTAAAAAACAGGTATTATCAACGTAGAAATTTTGCAGAAAGCCGAATTGATGGTCAGGTGAATGCCATGTTATTATTGAACCACGTTGAGCTTGTCAAACAGAATTCTAATCAACTCACGTGAGGGTGTCTGTTTGGTTGTATTTCAAGTAAAGCCGCCTCGGGCCAAAGAGATATCGAAGGCACTGGGTTGTGACAGCTCACACCAAGTAGAATCAACACCTGTGGATTTTCAGATATTAAAACATTTAGAGTCTTTGTAAAGGTGGATCATGTAAGGGCATGACTGCCTGAGGATATGAACGTTTGGTTTTGATCAGTGGAATCTATCTGCATTTTTCCTCTTTTGTCTCTGCAGCTGTTGTTTGTTCTCTTGTGACCTGAATCAGGATGAGAGCTGATTTAGCTGAGCTAATGACACATATCACACTACAGAACCATCACTTCAGTTCCAACGCATCACTTCACTTTCCAGCATTTTGAACTGCTGCTTAGATCTGAAGCTTACACTACACCTGCTAATCAGCACTGCGTGCAAGTCAGGATCAAACTTGACAACATGAACAATTAGGATAGTAGTTCTGTTTTTTTTTGTACTCTGCAATCTGTTAAATTTTTTGGCTTGTAAGTATTTTATACATATATATGACTTGTTTAACACTCAATTTGCAAGTTTGTTTAAATCCTCTCATCAAGCAGGCGAATACTAAACTTTCACTACAAATGTTACTGAAGAATAGCTGCATTATTTTTGTATAAGTTCATAATAACTTATATATTGACAGTATTGGTAAATCTACCACTTTGCTGGAAAATGCTTTAAATAGAAAAGCAACTTGTAATGGGAGCCAAAGGGCAACTGTAAAAACTTTTCACTCTGCAATGTGATCATTTTTCTGCTCCAGAGAGCTTTAACAACTCTTATAACAAATGTCAAAGTCTCCATTTAACAAGTGTTTTTCCCCTCTCGGCATTCACTCCCACCTGTCTGGTGTCAAACTTGTCCTTTAATTTCCCCGAAAACATATATGTCTATATGCATTTTTCACCCTTAAAAAAGTTCCTATCTTCTTTAATTGACTTGTCTAACAGATGGGCTGTCATATCGGTTTCTCTTAACAGCCACATCCACGATTCACCCACCAGAGGATAATGGCCAAGTGGAAAGGTGCCTTTAGGTGCCTCCGAGCCCTTTTTCTCCTGCTACCTTGGCCTGATTAAAACAATTGAAGGGGAACACACAGGATACTTGACCCAAACGGTCTATCGCAGTAAATTGCTTTTGTTAGGTGAGGCTAGTGCTATGCCTGGCCTGCCTATCTGCCCGTGTCTAGAGGGGATTTGAGATGCATATACATGAGCGGTGCAGGTTGGGAGGGGAGTCAGGTGGAGTTCTGGAGTCCAATTTAGGTCTGCTGGGAGAGGTGAGGAGCACAAAGGAGAATGGAGAAAAGGGCATGAGGCGAACCTAATAGAGCTTCCTGCTAACAAGCCCCATCTCTGGGCTTTAAGTCTGATGTCACCACATCTTCTCCTCCTCTTCTCAGAACGCTCACTGTTTGCCTCTGCATAATGTCCCACACTCATTTTGTTATGCTGTAATGCTACTTTCTCGCCTTTCCTCCTCTCACACCAATTTGGAAGGGCAGCAGTGAGTTAAAGACCATTTCTCTTTCTGCCTCATTTGTAGAGGCATAGAATAGCACAGGTTCTAGTGTTTGTTTGCATGTTTGTGTATCTGTGCGTGTGTGTTGTCTGTCAGACAGGTGCTTTGTTAAGCTGCTGCCAATCATTGTCTGGGTTGTCTTCACCTCCCACGGGAGTGAGGTTTTTTCTTCCACACACCGTTTGTTTGCAAGTGTAACCAAAAGGCAGCAGACAGGTTCAGGAGAGGAGATTACATCTCTAGTGTTTTTTTTTTTCCATCTTTTTGATATTTCTCATGCGTCCCACGCTCCAGACAGTCACGGGAGTTCATTAAGGTGGAGTCCTTTTTAGCAGTGCTTGGGGTCTGATAGGACACGGGTCAAAATGTTTCTCCCAGGCAGCATCTTCCTGTTTAACAAAGTCAAAAGTCGTTTTACTTTTTTTGTTCTCTAAGTTCAGGTTGTGGAAGTCATACTTCTTGTATGTGAAAACTAATTTCATCCAACATGGAAGTGGAAAAACTGACTGAGGCATGCCAGTCTATATTGATTAAAAATGTCAAACTCAAGAAGCGAACATGCTCACAGCCTCTTTAGCAAATGCCCTCCTTCCTAATGACTATACTGCAATGATTGTTCTCTAAACTCACCTATTAAGGCTTAAAATTGAAATTTGTGGCTACTTTGAATGACTGGTATGCAAACACATTAAGCAGGAGCCCAGCGCTTTCTGCTGGAGCAAAACTGTTGTAACTCAAGCTAGACCCTTCCACGGTGTTTGTGCCGTTGGTGGCTTTATGAATCATTTTAATTGGATTTTCTGACAAATAACACGGCGTACTATATTTTTTATTCTGTTACTTTATCAATACGCTAACGTTGAGGCTTCAAAATGCAGACACCAGAAGTGATGGTGACTATGACCATACTTATATGTACAGTGTATATGATCGATTATTGTGGTCAATATAGTACAACCTAGTACCACTCATTTTTGTACCTTTGTGGAATCTCAGGCAAAGTCTGACACACATAGTTGACCACATACTGTGCACTCAAAGGAACGCTCTGCAGTGTTGGTTCTGGTCCTTGATGCTGCACGTTTTTCCACTTGGCTGATTTGTCTCTTATTTTATGTAAACTTCTCTTCCCGTATATCATCATATTACATTTCCAGACGGATTATTTCAGGGTGTCTTTATAGCAAAGCTTTTTGTCGTCCTCTTGGTCGATGGCCTTCTGTCAGCTCACTGTAGAAGAGCTGCTTTGGTAGCCTGTTATGCAACCAAGATGTCCAGATCGCTTTAGTTTATGCTTGGCATCTGGTGACTATGACCATTTTTTTTATATATAGTGTATCATTTAACCCAATATGTTCTTCTCTTTTGATTTAAATTACAACATAGCAGCTTAATAGAAAGTTTCACAAACTCGTCAGCCCAAGACTGCGAGGCAATACATTTTCAGTCAGGAAAGGTGTCTGTACACAGCCCGCACCATATGAAAAGATGATGTCAACCCTGCTGCTGTTTGGCAAACGATGCAGAATTGATGGATCCAGAGATTTGGATTTATTTCTTAGGATAAGTGAACCATTTGATCTACTGCTCTTGGCACTAGACAAAAGTCAGCATGTTCACGCTCTTAAGACCTTGAATATATGTGCAAATTTTAAAGCAAATTCATCCAGTAGCTCTGAGATATTCTAGTCTTAACCAAACTGTTAGACTGAAGAATGTTCATTCTTTCATTTGCTAGCTTAGCTGGAATTGCCCAGCATGTGTACCCGTCTTTCTCACATACGCACACACCAAAAATTGTGGTGGATTCAAATGCAAAACCCTTTTTGACCCCACAAAACCTCTTGAATGTGAAGAGCTGCTTAAATTGAGTTGTGTTACCACTTGATCATTCAGGAGGTGCTCTGTCAGTGTGCTGGGTTAAACTGGGAGCTTGTCTGCTTGTCAATCAAAGCAGTACAGGATGAAACATCTCTGTCAGAATCAAATTCGCCCCCCGTCAGCTGCACGGCACCGCACTCATTTTGACATCTTTGTTAAACAAGGCCTCTGACAAGTCCTCTCTCTGCAGGCTTAGATAGGCTACCTGGGGAAATCACAGCTGTCTGGGTGTGTGATTGTGTGTATGTACATGTCATACATATCCATGATGCCACCTCTCCTCTACTAACATGAAAGAACGGCTGTGCGCAGGTCTGTGTTAGAGCATCGATGTACTTGGGTTTAGTGACTCCTGGGTGTAATTGACAGGCTCAGGCTCCCTTGCTAATGCTGGTCTCACGGGGGGCAGTTAGGCTGCCTATGCTCAAAGCTGCAGACCTCCACTCATGGAGAATGCATAAAGGGATCTCTAGTGGATCTGTGGATTAGCTGCACTGTAAAGAACGAGGGGGCAAACAAGGCCACGGCAGGTGAAGTTATTCATCATGCTTCACTTGTGTGTATTTGTACAACTTTACAAATTGCACCAAGTATTATAAACAGAAAGAGCAATTATGCCCGCATGATATGAAATTCAAAAACCTATAATTGCAGTGCAGTGAATTTGGGCTTGAATGCAGAATTTTAATAATTGCACAGGATATTTCTTTTTACGTTCTGAAACCATAGTGATGTGTTTATCCTGATTTTTACAGGTTTTACTGATTGGTTGGTTTAGTACGGTTTCATTATTTTATTCAATATAACTCAAAATATGAGCAATAATAGTATGGTAATATATAGTATAGTATTATGTATGTATTTAAGCCTAAATGTACACATTTGACCCTCTGTGTATTAGAAAAAACTGTAATTATATTCAAACTTGTGCACCCAATACTTATTTTTGAAGTCATTAAAATGTATGCTGTATAATAAATCCACCCTGGAAAAAGAACAGTTTAAAGAAATCATTAAAAGTTCAAATTTACTGTGACATTCACACCCGTGATGAATACATGTAAACTTTTGACCACAACTGTACAAACACAACTCAAACACACAGAAAAGAGCACACCTCTGTCCTTTTTTCCACAGCTTCTCCTTCCATATCTGAGTATTTCTAAGGTAATGTTTGCCACCCACAGGCAGCCTGACATGACCCAACTTGAGGCAGTGCTGACCTGGTGGGTCTCTGCCAGTAGTGGCAGCATTAACAAATACTATCTCTCATCCAGAACATCAAACAGGGCATGGCCTCAAGGAGGAACTAGGGGAAAGGCTAACAGGTATTACTAACGTTGTGTTTGCAGATCTTATCATTTAATATTTAATGAGCTCTTGTATCTACAATGACCCAGTGCTCTACCAAATCAGGCGTACATAATTAATTTACATAGCCATGAATCAAGTATTAGTATTACGAGCAGAAGTAGCAACTGACAAAACACCTCAAACACAAAGCGTTTTTTCATCACTCTGGAAAAGAAGACCAACCATCCGGGCAAGTGCATCAAACAAAGAAACAGCAGGCAAAATAAAGTAAAAGATATTTTTGTAGTTTCTTTTTTCGTTGGTTGGGTTTAGGAAAAGATTTGGGGTAAAATACATCCCTTTACAACCACAATCCTGCACTTTAAAAAATGATCTCATTAATGCCCTTGCATGTACATTAGCGCCTCTGCTAGCTTTGGAAAAAACAGCATTATCTGACACTCTGGGCTTCTTCTCAGTCCACAGGTCTTAGTCTATCCTTATGAGGTACTGTAGTATGTAATACTCAAGTTCTATATTTAATAATAGTAACTAGTAAATATTGAGGGTACCGTGAAATCCATTTGGACATTCAATTCAATTCAGAAAATCAAAGCAATGTTAATTTATCTTTGGCAAAGATAACCTGAGTAAATAGAAAATGCAGTTTTTAAAGCTATGCAAACCTCCCTGGCCTTATGTGAAAAAGTAATTGCCCCTCTCCTTGCTATATTATGAAGTAACTGGGAGTAACCAGTTCACTAGCCACACCTAGGTCTGATTACTGTCAGACCTGTTGAATCAAGAAATCACCTGTCTGACAATGTGAACTAGGTTAAAAGATTTCAATAAACAACACATCATGGCGTGGTGTAAATGTCTGTTCTTAATGAGAAACAAAGTCACTGACATCTGTCAGTCTGGAAATGGTTACAAAGCCATTTCTAAGGCTTTGGGACTCCAGCAAACCACAGCGAGAGCCATTATACAGAAGTGAGGCCTGCAGGTTGCACTTGCCTCAGTTAATGTCGGTGTGCATGATTAGAATAGACTGGGCAAAAATCAGTGGGAGAGTTCCACAACAAAAACCACATAAAAACACACAAAAAAATATTTGTCAGAAAAAAAACAAACATCTTTATGATTTCAAAGACTTTTGGGAAATCAATCTTTGGATTGATCAAACAGAAGTTGAACTTTTTGGAATGTTTGAGTCCCAAAATATCTGGGATAAAATTAACAAAGCATCTCTCAAAAAGAGCATCATACCAGCCGTCAAACATGGTGGTGGTAGTGTGATGGCCTGGAGCTGCTTTGCTGCTGGACGACTTGCTGTAATTGATGGAACCATGAATTCTGCTCTCTAACACAAAGTCCTGAAGGAAAATGTCCAAACATCAGTTTGTGTCCTGAAGCTCAAGCTCACTTGAGACAATCTTCATTTAAAAATTGCATTTTTTGTGATAACTTGGGTTATCATTAAATTTTGTCTGGTGATCTAAAAGATTTAAGTGTATACAAAAAAATAAGAAATCAGGACGGAGGATTTTTTTCTGGAAGAGAAGACATATAAGATGAAAATTGCTGTTTAAAACTCTCCAAATATCCTTTCCTATGATGCATCAACTGCTTTTTAACTCCATCCATTTCCATGATGATTTATATTAGGCATGCTAGAATCTTGAGCTGTGTGTTTAATGCCGGATCACAAGGTGTGCAAGGCTGATAAAGACTTGCACACCTTGCTGTCTTCATAGTCAGACCTCACAGAGATAAAATATGAAACCAAACATAACATGCAAGACACTTGACACAATTAGCTGTTCATCAGAACAGCGACCGTGCCAGCAAAACCTCTCCTAACACATCTGCTGACAGAGCAGGAGAGCATTACATCAAAAGGCGGCATGCCCATGCTTCGTTGGGTTCTGAAACTGCAGCATGACACAACTATTTCATGATTGTATGAAATACATCTTGTTGTCAGTGATGTTAACCAAGCATGGCTGATCACAGAGGATGTGTTTATTTTCTCTGTCTGAAGTTGGCGGTTATGTCTAGCTTCAGCAAAACTCAGAGCAGAACGCGGTCATGTTAGATGGTTGTAATAAACTGATTACGATCTGACAGCATGTAGATAAACAATAGCTGACATATCACTCAGTGTGCCAGAGGGATTGTGTAGAAGCTGATGTGTTAGAGGAGAACTTTTGATGTCGCTGTCTAGACTTTTTATTGTCCCGCATTGGGAAACGATTGGTATAAATATCTAAGCAACAGTAAGTAATTCTGCTCCACTCTGTTCAGTTATAGTCCACTTTTCTTTGCCCTCTTCAGCCCATTTATATGTCATTTCAGGTGGCTTCATAGCTATAGTCTAATTGTGCAATAAATTCAAATTCCAGACACTGACAGTTTCTTGTATCTCTCTTATTTGTTGACCAAGTACGACTTTACCTGTGTAACGCAGACAGGATGTGGGTGGCATAGGTTTAAGTGCTCCCGAGCAGGTAGCCCTGTGCAGTCACAGGTCTGCTTTTTTGGGCTTGGCTTGGCACTGTACAGATGGCATTCTTCTGGGGTAAACAAGACATAATCTCTCCCTGCTGCATGTAATTAATCTCTGTCTTTTGAATATCCCATGTGGCAGAGAAATATACAAATATGTGTGGTGGAAGGCCACGCAGTGCCAAACCCCAAGGCGTGGTTGCCTGGTATGGTTGCCTCCTCAGTGGATGGCTGTTTGATTGGTATGTTGGCAAGTTGACAACTTGATTGATGGTCTTTTCTTTTTTTTCCTCTCCTTTCTTTTTGCTAAGCCATTCAACTGTTTGTCGTACTCCTGCTATGTTTCTCTTAACTTAAGATGATTGGTTGGTTGGTTGGTTGATGCTCATCTGGCTGCTTGTAGTTCTTGCCCTGTGGGAATGAATATGATGTTAGCTGGTTTCCTTTAAACCTCAGAAATCATCCTAAAGAATAAAATGTAATTGTAGCCAATAATAAAAAAAAAAGGTGAAAATTCCATTTATAGATCTGTCTTTATTCTTTGAATATTAAAAAGAACATGGAAAAATGAAGAAAAGACTTAAGTTATTGTTCTCCATAACTGTGTGAAGTAAACAAAATCTAAAAACGAAGTTAAGAAAACATAGCCTTTTGTTTCATTTTTAATATATAAATCTTATTCTTTCTTAGTAGATAGTGTAACTTTATTGTGCATTCACAATTCAATGTTTTTTCTTAATCTAGAACTAGAAAAACTGAAACCCCCCCCCCAGTTGGTTAAATGTATTACTGTAGAGTGGTGGCCCCATGATCGGAAGGTCAGGGGTTCAAATCCACTGAACAGCTACCCTGAGGTACCCCTGAGCAAGGTACCGTCCCTACACAGTGAAGCAGTGGCTGCCCACTGCTTCACTGAGTGAATGGGTTAAATGCAGAGAGGAATTTCCCCACAGGGATGAATAAAGTATACATCATTATTATTGTTATTATTATTATTATTTTATGAATATACAAAGGCAGCCACTGGTTCAAAGATGTTATAATGCCACCCACCACTACTCGGAGTTGCAGCCTTGACAGATAGCTGTGCTGTATCCCTGAATGGAACGACAAACAACGAACAATGTGAAAATTAATATTTTAAAAAGACTCTAGCTAAGGTTAGCCCAACTCTACAAATGACTCTGACATTGTGTATCATTATACACAATGCAAAGTTTAAAATTGAAAACACGATTTGAATAAGAGTTTCATACAGCTTCCTACACACTGAAAAAAAATATGTTATAACAATATTAGATAGATAGATAGATAGATAGATAGATTAGGATTTAAAATTTTTAGAGTGGCTGACTTGTCTGATTTTTATTTTTCTCATTTAACTACTGTTAAATTTACCATTTGCACATTAGTTGCCATGAACATCCCTAATTTTTCTATGATGGCATCAAGAAAGTTTCCATTAGAAAATGGAAACAAGCATTTTTTTTTTACCTTACAAATAATAACTTGATTTATTTTTTATTGTGGAGTTGTGCCATTTTGAAAAATTAAGAATACTGACCCAAAAATTCATTTTTAATCTCCATGAGTATTTATTGTTCAGTATGATTTAAGGTTTTTTGGCAACACATCGTGAGTATGTCCAGACTTGCCCATAAGTGGTTCGAGAGACTCTTCAGAAAGTTGGTGAGAAGGACGTTTAAGGACGTGATGTTTAAAAAATTAATCCCAGGGTCTTTAATGAGGTATGTGGCTCTGCTGCGTGTGGGTTTCAGCTGTAACAGTCATCACTGAGCATCGGCCACAAACATTTTTATTTGATTCTATTTTTTCCTGGAGAACTTTAAGTGTTTGTGGGTACAGATTTTTTTTCTGTGAAATGCAGACATGAATAAGAAAGAAAGAAAGCAAAACGTGACTGACATGACAAAACCTACATTATTTTCTTTTCTTTGTGTGATTTATATACACGGATGTGTATCGAAAAAGTGTATGAGTTTAAAGTGTCATTTAAAGTGATTTAGTTGGAGGAACATAGAAAGGATACAGTGCACACTAACTTTTGTGTATCTACTTTTGTGCATGAATACATAGAGTCATAACAAACAAACTTGCATAATATACCAATGAAGATTGGTATATTATTGATATATTAACATTTAAATTTTACAGTGAGACACAAATATAGATGACACAATTTCAGCATTTAGTCCAGAGAAAAAAACTAGCTTCATGATAGGCAGATTGAGTCTTTTGATAAGATGAAAGTGCTATAGAGTACTCTCAATACAAGAATGGGTTGAGGACATGGCAAGAGTCGCAGCATTTAAAAACATGTCTTACAAAATGCACTAAATATCTACTAATATGTGTTGTTTTTTTGGAGGACTCTCAACTCGGTCTATAAACTGTCCCAGTGTTTTCTAATAATGAATTTGAATAAGTGTATGAATGTACAATTCATAATGTGTTTTGGGAAGTGAAGGCTCTGTGTTTGTTGTTGTTGTTGTTTTACAATTTTTTATATAGATTTCAATCAGTGAGAGAATGTGTGTAAATGCACATAAATGTTATCAGCAAAAGAACCGCAACCTTAATCATTGTTTTCATTTATATTTTTGTCGCTTTGCTTCTAGAGGATTTCTTATCTGCTAATCTGCTATCTTTTTTGCTTACTCCTTCAGCACGGGTGCGTAAAACACTTCACGAGAAAGAAAAGAGAGTTACTATAAGTTATGACTAGGACTCATCTTGGTAAGCCTGACTTTCATGGATCATCAGCAGCCTCTTTAGTTGATCCAACATCAGTCATGAAGTTCATGGGTGGTTTGTTGTCAATCGCCACTATGTAGATTTTGCTCTTCCCATTTTTTGCAATAGAGGAGCTAATGCACTTCCTGCAGTCCTGCAAAAAAAAAAAAAAAGTTTTACATGAAGCTTTACTCATAGTGTAAAAGAATTACGGCACTGGAAGGGGTCTAGAAGGTCTTCTAACATACCTGGCAAAGAAATCCCTGTTATGGTTGCTTCAGTGTTTCAACTGGCAACATTTTAACACAGAATTCTACACATGCTTTGAAGGTAGGAAAAAAAGTATAAAGTAGGTAATTGATCATCCGCCAAGTTAATCAGACCATCATAACATTGTTTATTATTACATTTGAACAATTGTTGTAAGATGAATAATCAGATAAAGCAAGCATCCACAGCCCAGCTCTGCAATTACACAATTACACTGTCTGTAAATGAGTCTTTGTTCTCATACATAATTGTCAGACATTGCACTGTTGCTATTGAGCAAAGCATTTATCCATTAATCTTACTATTTTCAATCAAGTGTTTGTTCAGTCAGAATGCAGGATGAAGGTGTGTGTATTCTCGGTGTTATTTCCTGTCCTATTGTGTGTTGTCATACAGCGGCATGGTGGGAACATCGCAAGTGTGCTCTCATCTTTTCATAGGAGTGTTTGTCTGTGTTTCTGTGTGTCTGGCGGCCTCTGGTTTCTCACACAAACTAGTATCTGCTTGCCTCGCGGCTACATCTGAGGTTGGGAGTGTGTGCGCGGTGAAAAGTGTACATGTCTGCTGTGTGTGTGGGGTATGAAGTCTCAAAGCGTCAATCAAAATTAAATCCAAAGATTAAAGGAAGGGAATGCCCTTCCCTGCCTTTTAATTATAGTGTTTGTGGTGAAGGAGTCAGGAAACGCAGAGGCTAATGTAGCGTACAGTAACTTGTGTTCCGCTTACCTGGACAGGCAGACAATACAATTCCCTTACTGGGAGTCTCATGCCTAATTAATCATTTTTATTATGGGTTAAAGGCAAAGAGGGTAGTCGCCATTGTAACCCAGGTATTTGGTATATTGTTTAAAGCAGAAGGGAGAGGCTGGAGGCAGACAGGTTAATCCTCTCCAGGCAACCGATTATAGACTTCGCTGTCCCGTCCTTCCTCCCTTGTATCATCTCATTGACTCACCCTTACACTCCCTTCACTCCTTGTTACCTGATTTTTATCCCAAGCACCATACCTACCCCTTCTCTCCTCTCTTTCCTCACACTGCTGCCCAATTTCAACATATGGGATACGTAGCTCATGCCTCATGTCACCACTTTTACTTTAGCATACGTGTAGCTACCAGGTACAGATATAATAGAGAAAACAAATTTTATTAATATTAACACTGGGAAAAGTTTAAACCAGTGTGTACAGTATAAACGCCTTTATCCATTCTTTTTCCCATGGTATGAAAAACACTTTGATAAATACTGTTGTTTGGTTTAAACCACTACCATCTCCAAATTATGCATACTTGTTCATGAAGTATAGTCCTCGCTGATGAACATGTGAGTTACTCCACAGCCAGACCTTTAACATTTGCTACAATGGGATGATTTTTCACACCCTCACAAATAAAAACTGTGTACATCATTTGATCTGACTAATAGACCAACCGACAACTTTACATGGTTTTCTTTTCAGTCACAATGTGCCGAACAATATTTTCTGACTAAGCCAATCAGCATTTTTACGAGCTTTTTAAAAAAAATGGACGTATGTTAACAAGGTGGGGCCTGCTTTGTTCTTTCAGTGCGTTGATGTTCTCTGTATACCTTTGTCTGTTCTAAAGACATGCAAGTGAGCTCTGAATGTGATTGTCTGTGTCTCTGTGTTAGACATGTAATGGATTTGTGACCTGTCCAGGATATACCCCACCTCTCATCCTATCACAGCCGTACGACCCTGAAAAGGGAAAATGTGATGGTCTTCTCTGGACCAAAGCTCATCTAAAATAGACTGAGGCAAAGTGGAAAACTAAAAATTCTATGAAACATATGCTCCCGTCCAGATGCCATGTTTTCAGGGAAGACCGTACATATTTATTTATTTAAGCAAGACAATGCTACATTGATATATCGTAGCTATTACAACAGCATGGCTTCATATCAGAAGAGTCGGGGTACTGAACTGACAGTAATATACGTCCCTGCTGGTTAATTCCACATATGAAATTATCACTTAGGAGGATGGGAAGTGATAGAGTTAGCATAAATATCAGTTGTAGTAAAATAAAATTCATTTCAGTGACATGCATGCAGGAATCTGGCAGTAGCACATGATAATTTATTGCAAAAACCTTCACATTTGTCACAAATATTTATTTATTAAGTTGACAGATGAAGAGCTTGAAGTTCGCTGATGATTATATATATCTCGAAATACATTTCCTGTAGCAAATACATGATTATAAATTAGTATATGAAAGTAATTTGTACAAGAGAATAATTTACAGCGTTGTTAGTGTACGTCTTTTTTTCTATTGTTTGGGTAATTGAGCTGGATTAGCTTTATTTCTAATGCATCATAAAACAATGAGGCAAGAAAGGCGGCGTACTGGAGCAGGCAAGCTATTCTGCTGAAGCGTTGATCTGCAGAATATCTAATCCTTTAATGGATGAATGCTGAGTCATCCCGACGGTCGTCACACCGAGAACCATCTGTCACACACACAGCAGCAGCTTATGAAATCAGGACTGAACCACGTTGTGCTAAAATACGATGAGCGTTACTTCCTCATAATTCATACAACATATAATGACTTGAAATATTTTTTAATGTGGTTAATACACCGAGATTATTTTTCAGTTTACTTTCTATATCTTTATAGCTTTACTGGCTCTCTGTTGTTTGTCTTTCATGTGGCTGTCATTTCCTTCACTTCCTTTTTCTTTTTTGGTTAACAGTTTCTAGTCACACTGCCAAAACCAGAGATTTTGATTCTGGATCAAACATCAATGTTTTTCACCCAACTGTGTTTACTTTAGCACTGACAAAAACATCTTTATTTTGCCAGTCCTCAATAAAGACACAGAACCCACACACAATAAGCTTTCACTTTGTGCAGCTGCCTTGAAAAAACTAACAATCCCTTAGACACGTCACCAGATGTCCCACTATCCGTTTTATCTATATCTCATGTAGATAGCTGCTTAGGATGTAACTGCTTTTTATACAAAACCTATATAATCTTAAACATGCACTTTGTACATGTAAGCGGATCCAGAATGATCTGATTCCACTTCAATCAGATCAATTCCTGAATTCAAGATGAAGTATGGAAAACATGATTTGGACATCTGGAATATTACAATATAAGACTTGTTCTGGTGCGTGCTGTAAAACCGTCCTTTTGCAATCCAACCTCTAAGACGAGAGCGGAGGCGGGTGAATGTTTTCGATGCCATTTATCTGTCTGCCTGTCGTCAGGATTACGCAAAGACTACCAATTCTATGAAACTCGATCAAAAGATGGAACGTTCCCAAAGAAAGAAACTATTTTTGACCTCTTCATCCTCGCCACGGTAAATTGTTAATAAAATATTAAATAATGTGTAAAGAGGAAACTCACATAATTGGACCCAAATTAAACTTAAATATGTTATGACAGATTTCCAAAGAATAGCTGTCATTCTGGACTGACTAGCTTTAAAGGTCCCAATTAGGCCTTTGCTCCCTCAGTGCACCTGAGGGGAGCCATCACCCACAAGATCTCTTCCCTCCCCCCCTGTGAGATCAATCCCTGTGCAGGGATTAGAGATGGTTTGGATGAAACAGAGGACCCACAAAGCTTCTTGATCTTTCATGTTACTATGTGAGAGAGTAGGTGTTAGTTAGTGAGAGAGGAATGGAGGCAAAGGCTCCAGCATGCTACTGCAATGGTATTGCGTTAGTAACATGTTGGAAATACTTTATTACTAAAGAGCTTTGCATTGCTCTGCAGACACATGCCCGTCTATTTTATGCTGTCTACTGCGACTGGGTTACGTTTAGGATCAAAAATATATAGAACAAGCAGAAACGTTGAATACTCATGTGGGACCTTTTATCTCTTTGGACCCTGCTGAGAATACAGAAGTCAGCCTGGTGTTAATAAATTAGGGGTCGGTGTTGGGGATGAGCTAATATCCTGTATGCTGCATAATAATCAGTTACAAAAAATGCTCATGAACAGAACCATTGTTCGTTAGATTTCTGCTCATCACCCAGTCCATACTTAGCCTGCACATACAGCGGGGCTACATACTCGATTGAATTCCCATAATCCTACTCACAGCGTAGGTGGAGAGTTACGCAAATGAACACCAGCGGAGATCTAACGAGGTGTGTCTGCACATTCGTGAACTGTCAGCACTCACTGGGAGCTGGGTGGACGGTTTCTGTCTGTCTCAGTCTGTTGATGGGTTGTTCCGCTTTAAAAAGTCCCTACCTGTCTGCCTGCTAACCCGCTTAGGTTTTCGTCTGTGCTGGACTTTACTGTAAGGAGATCACTACGCAAAACTTTGAATATGCTAAAATGGCAGACACATTGCTCTGTGAAGCCCACTTACCAAACGGCTGTCATCACACATCCATTATAAGGGAGCCTACATTGACAACTCTGTCTTATAAAGTGCCATAAGGTGCCAGCATCTCCAAGATTAGCCTTTCAATGGGATCATCCGCAACCACAGAACAACAAATAACCACAGATTGTATGGGGAAAAAAATGTGACAAATAACAAACCTCTAAAATCTGAAAAAAACCTTTCCTCTGTTAGCTAATTTATGATAAAAAATAAAACATTTTTAGATTATTTGTATAAATCCCTGTTAATTGAATACTATTGATTTATAATACTGTGGTAATTCTGGGCTGCAGCTGTGGCTTACCCTGTAGCCTGAAATGTATCTATGGATAACAGCAACGCAGAGTGTAACAACTGTGATAAGTCCTTTTGGTAGCGCTGTGCTGTGTAAACACAATATGTTGATTATCACAAATATCATAGCGCTGTATAACAAAATGTAATTGTATCTAGTTTGCTCAATATTGACAAAGGAACAATAATATATTGACCTTTTTCTCCTCCACATTTGCCACAGATAATTTTCTTTTCTTTCATTTTTTTAAATCTTAATATTATCTTAATATAAATTTTCATTTGGAAAATGCTGACTTTTCAAAACTATGAAGACTCTTATGCATAGAGCTGTGATAAACATCTGCTTCCTCACTTCATCATGTTGAACTACAAGCAGTTCATATCTGAAAAGGCTGTTCTGTTGCTTTATTATTTATTAGTTTGCTTCTTTCTTTTTTTTTTATCTCATCACAAGTGCTACTTTTCCACCCCTCTCACTAAACATTGGACGTCGGATAGATTTGGAAATCATGTCTATATTGGGTCTGTCAGTCCATCTATACGGCGTCCAAACTAGGTCCACAATTTGGACGTCCAACTATGACCCAACCTGGACATAAATATGATGTTCAATATTCAAACTTTGGACTGGGTAATTTTTTGGACGTCATGTGGACGTCTATGAAGGGTGCAGGGAGTTTACATGATTAATAAACATAATATCAACATTGTTGTAATCAACATGTTACACATAAATATGGATTATTTATAAACAAGCATGATTTATTATGTGTTAGCCTGTTGATTTATTCAGTACATGTGGGGTTTGTTTTGTTTTGTTTGCTATTTTAAATTTTCCTCTTTTTCTTTAACTGGTTTATTTATTTTAATTAATCAACTTATTTGTTGGTAACCAGGTTAAAACTGCCATTTATTAATTTTTTTTCAAAATATTAAAACATTGAAATCCATTTTAAATGTCAAATAATAATGGTTAAAGAATTTAGAAAAAATTGGGAATTCATGTTAAAAGGAGTACAATGTGTTTAATAAGTTTAACCTTTGCAATATATATATATATGGTTTGTTTTTGTTTTAGTGAGATTGATATCCTGTTTTATTGTGAAGAGCTGTGTAAGAGGAAGTGAGTGTGTTTGTGATTGGTAGCAGGAAAGTGTGAGAAGTTTGTGCAAGTGGGTATGTATGAACTGGACTATCTGCTCGACAGTCTTTGCTGATGCGCACACTTTGCAAACTGTCTGTGCGAAGCTCAGGACATTTCTGCTCCAAATCCACCGTGCAGCTGCTCACTTTTGTTTGAGAGCTCATGCTACCTTTGAGATTCCTTCACACTAAACTGTTTCTGCACAGAAAACATGACCTCCACCCCCTGGAAACCTGGGACTTCAGAGCCTATACATGTGGAAGCAGTATAAAAAGTTTAACCTTGAAAAGATGTCCACGACAACCACATTTGGACTATAAATAGCCCGTACACGGAGGTCCTACGGACATGAACATTAGAAGTACAATAGACATTGAAAAAAAGACGTCGCCTGGTGTTACAAAACAACCCCTTCAGTGGACCAAAACTGTACGTCCAAAAATGACTTATAAAGACGTCACTCCAACGACACTTTGCGCAGTGGGCTTGGTTGCACTCAAATCTTCCACTGCTCTAAGCCTCTTTGTATTTAGCAAACAGTTAGAACTAACACAGGACACAAAGACATGCATGCATGCATGCACACAATGACGCTTGTTAGGCCCTGGCAGAGAGAAGAAAAAAACTAGTAAAGGAGGGAGAGGGAAAAAAATATCCCTGAGGTAGCTTGTAAATTGCACTGGAATGCTGATTTAACCAATGAGACCTCAGGAATTGGAGCCAGAGTGGGAGGGGCGGGCATTCAGCAATGATGATGTTAATACAGCCAATTAGAGTTGTGCGACCACGCTCAGTTTTCCCCCCTCCACAATGTCAATGGCAACATTTATCCCCCAATAAAACAGACATGATCTCAGGTGCCTGGGCCCTGCCAGGGCTTTCCGTTCCTACAAATTTCAGTTGATTGTACAGTGCTATGCCTGTAAGCACTTGGAGGGCTGATTACTGAGCTTGTGTTACATGTTTAAAGGGAGAATCCACTCATTTTTTTGAGTGGGGTGTTTCTCTCTGCAGGTTAAAATATTAGTTCTTAAACAGATTCCCAACAACACACAGAGAGAAAGTTGACACAGTAGATGTATTTCTGTAAAAACACACATGTATATACAAGTACTCAGGAAGCAGGATTAACCCCCTCGGGTAGGAAACAGCGGGAAGGACACAACAACCTGAAACAGTTAACAAAGGGATGAGATCAAGAATCTAAATCACATTAAACATCAATTTTTCCAGATCTCACTCTTTAGGCAGCTAACTGGCATTATACTTTATTAGATTTCATTAGGTTGGGTTGAAAGTTAAGTAAATGTGATAAGTTTACTCAAATATTAAAGGAACATATGAACTTTTGTATTTCGCATATGAGCTTTTCCTGGTAACAATAAAAACCATGCACAACACTACCTACTCAAGCATAACGTCATCAGATAAACTGGATATTCTCTGTGTGCAGAAAAATGAAATGTGTAAACCCCCCAGAAATAAAACAAAACAGACACGGAGAGAGGAGAGCAGAAAACTTCAGATGTATGTTTCGTATTTGTGCAAAAATTTGTGATTCACTGCAATTACAGTAGTAATGCAGTTAATCTGCGCAGGATTGTTTCATATTTTAGAAGACATGGCTAAAATATTATTTATGTTATTATTTATGTTTTGTGCTCTAAACATCTAAGTTACCCGACTGCCTTTGTAGCTTGAAATGCATGTTTTTCAGAGGCTCGGAGGTCGTTTTTAAATGAACAAAGTTAAGGCAAAGTTGTAATTATGAATAATGCATAACGAGCTACATAGATATGTTTATCCTCATTATCTTCTGTGTGTTCAGCGCTGATCAAATCCATCTTTTTTTCGGCTCCAGAGTCTTTTGTTCTTTGCGCTGTAGCAGGTTTAGTTTAACCAAGAATTAAGAATTCAGCCTCAGCGTAAGAACAAAGAAATAAAATACTGGACTTTTTTCTCCATTATGCTGCATTCATGCAGTCAAAAGTTTAGGGCTTTCCTCTTAATTGGTAGCAGTTTATCTAATTCATGAAAACATCACACAATATTTAGTCATTTTAAATCTAACTTAAAGGTATTTTTTTCCATTTAATGTTGTCTAGTAGCTCGTGTTACCACACCACAGCTTCTGCCCTACATTCATGGGTTACCTTAAAATTACAGTCAAATATGTGGTTGCGGCAGCCTCACTGTCTAAATGGAGCTCTCTGACGCTGCTTGTGTGTTCTGCACCAGCAAGAAGGTGTGGATGAAGTTGCCGCTAATCTTGTTTTTGCATCTAAACACCATAACGTTTTAATCTGCACGACAATGTTGGCTTAAGCCTGAAGAAGCCTGCTGAATTAACACAGTAGTACGGGCTGTGTGGCATGTTGATGTTTTGGAGGAGGTCAGTGTGTATGCTTTTCTCTGCAGTACTTTTTTGTAGCTGAGTTTTCAAAAAGTTGCACGTAATGATTAAGATCCTGCATGCGTGTTTGTGCGCTCTTGTAAATTGTGTTACTGGTTCAGGAGCAATTAATTTCCTGGAGTGCAGCTGGAGTGCAGAAAATGTTGTGTAGCTACCTCACAAAAAAGCAAGATTACACTAAGAGTGGAGCATGCTTCAGCTCTCCTAGCTGCATAATTGCATGTGTGTCTACGGCCTACTTTTAGAGTTTTTTTGGATATCGAGTAATGGTTTTGTACATAATACGAGCTTACGTGTGTTATGTACAAAAATAATTAATTACATATGTTACTTTTTTATTAGGTAATTAAACAAGTCATGCCTCAGAAACTAAACCAGTTTACCTGTATCCTACTCCTAACTAAGGCAGCCAAAACTCTGACTGAAAGGATTTCAGCCTAAAAAATCAGCTATGGAACGGTGAAATATCCTGTGTCAAAATAAGATTTAGTCTTATTAGGACAAAGCAGTTTCTAGGTTTGTCGTTGAGTGGGCTGACAGATTTTGTTGTTTCATTATCATTTTCTGGAAAGGTTTGTCCACCCCTAACCCCCCAAAAAAGCAAATTTTGGCAAATTTGTCAGATTTCATGCTTCCTGTTAGTTGCATCCAGCTGTGTTCTCCAGACCTCTACCTCTGTTTTCTCGCTATCACACTGTTTTCATTTGATTGTGTTCCATAAAGACAGGGTGTTCAGCATTATCCAGCAGTGATCTTCACCTCTCCCTTGTCATTAGCAGTGCCACTTAGCAGCTCAGTTATCTTCCTGAGACAATGCTTCATCACTGGATTAGGCTTTAATTGGCTGCATTAGCTGGGTGCCTTCCCCCCGGCTCTGCAGCAGCTGTGATCTTAAACGCCCCGCCGCCTGAGCCAGACACACTGAAGGCTTTGCCTCGCCACTAAGAGTCAGGTAGGAATGGCAACATGTTTTGGAAACTGGTGCACTTTTGGATAAACAATACAATTCAACACTTGCTTGTAATTATGCTGCCATGGTTACTTTTCTAACTAATGCTAATCCTTTACTTTAGACCATAAAACAACAAAAAAGCAAGATGAGTAAACTCAGTGGCTCGTTAGCAACCATGGGGTCAGAGAAAAAAACCTAATCAATGTGTACATTTTTGCTGGGTCCTGTATTTTTTTTGATTAATTGGTTTGGGGCAGTTTACATATTTAAAGACACATTCCAAGATTTTATAGTCATTTTTTTAATGTCTTCCTGGCTCAGCAAATTCAATACAAAAATAAAACAAAAACAACAGAAAAACACACAAAAACCTGCATAATGGCCTTAAAAGGTTTCGGACCAGTACTGACATAAGTGAAACATGAGGTTTTCGGTCCTGGTATTCCAAAGCTGTGAAGGATTCAATTTTTATATGCTCACATAAAAAAGGTAATCAAGTTAAAATGCACAAACACGCTTCGGATGACATGTTTCCACTCTACATGCAAAGTTTTTTGCACGTCTATTGTCTTTTTCCTATCTCCGCAAACACATCTGCTAATCTTTAAGGGTTTTTTTTTTTTTTAATGAATCTCATTAGGACTATTTGGTTGAACTGAATTCATTTGTAATTATTGCTTTAATTGAAAACTAATTAAACAATATTAAAGGATCCAGGTTGAGGCTTTAGTGCTATAAAAGATCAGCTCGGCTCAGTCGAGGCCTTATGTAAGGCCCTGCAGCGCTGACCCCACATCTGCTGCACAAGCCTCCTATAGAAGGCAGGCAGAGCTTTGTGTGTGTGTGTGTGTGTGTGTGTGTGTGTGTGTGTGTGTGAGGGGCTTATGGCTCTGCTGGCCCAGCGAACAGCCTGGCAGGGTTTATAAGACAGTAAGGACTCTATTATAAAGCACTCTGTCTGCCTGTTTGGAGGTAAGACTGTGCTCTAACGTAGTGGGAGACTTCAGTATAAATTTAAAGTCCTTATTACATCATTGAAATTCTTCTTTTTATTTGTTTGTTGTTTTTGTTTCACCCCTTTGCTCTGTAAAGTGTGCTGTTTGGTTTTTAAAAGGTTTTCTTTGTTCTGTTTTTTAGCATTATCTCCTTTAAATTCATGTTTCCTAGTAATTTTCACTGCTGAAGCAAAGGGATTTACAGCCATCTCTTGCTGTCTGCATTTTTATGAAACCCTGAACAATAAAAGACTCCACTTGCAGCACAAGTAGAGTTGCGTGTAGGGTCAATTCAGAGCAGCTTTCACGTCATACAAATTTTTTAATTCACTTTTTATATAAGTATAAGAAAATAAAAATTAAAGAAAAGACTTTAACATAAATTTCACTGCATGGTGCAGTGATGTTACACAAAAATATACATTGGTGTTATAAACACTAAAAATGATGTTACATTTTGGCATTTGATGCATTTCTAATAAAAACGGACTAAATTGCATCATTCATACAATTTATTTATATGTATTTGTATATGTATATATGTATTTAATTTGATTTAGCTCAATAAATAAATAAATGCACGTTTAAAAGTGTTTTTGAAAGTTCTCGAGATTTGACAGGCTACAAAAAAAGACATAATATGATTTGTTCTGAAATTATAGATACCTCAGCAGATATATTGCGTCTAATTATAAGAGCGGGCATCCATATTTCAGACTTTAAAACACAGTGTCCTAAGAATAATTTCAAACATTAAGACCATGAGTTAAGACTTGAATTCCTTTCAGAAAGACAAATATTCGATGACACACGCGCGCGCGCCCGCCCGCCCGCGCGAACTCATACACCAAGGGATGATTCATGTCTATAAGGCGTCCTCAGCTGGAGACTGAGGTTTAAAGCCTGGAAATCGATCCGTGTCCATCAGATCAGGTGACATTTTCTGCCTCCTCTGGCTTCTGTTAGATGATCACTTCTGATATTTGCACTCTTTTTATCTTCCTTGCTCTTCTGGCCTCATGTTTTCGGACCATAATCTCTCTCCTCTTCTTTCTGTGAGAACCAAAACAACGAAACGGTTTCATCTTGTGACGCTTTATATCCTCCGCGGTGCACTCTGGGACTTCTTTTCTGTTTTTTGGGGGGTCAGAAGTTAAGTATGGTATTTTTCTGCTCCTGGTAAATAAGGAGCTTCATTTGTAATATTGTAGAATACGATTAGAGATGCAAGCAATGTTTATTTTGCTTATCTTCCCGTCCTTTTCTGTTTCCGGTTCTTTGATTGGAGAGGGAAGGTGGACATTTAAACTGACAAGGTTTAAGTAGCCTAATTTTCTAAGAGTGTGTATGAAATAAGAAGCATTAGTTCCTTTTTTCAGGAAAAAATATAAATACACGAATGCCCACATATTTTATAAAATAAAATAAAATATACCACGCAGGCAATTTTTAAGGCCAGATAAACTTTACGCTTTGTATATTTTTTTTTGATGTTTAATTATTTTAAATTCCTTTAGATATTTTTCCTTAGATTAGAAATATGGTATAAGAAACCGTTATAAAGAAACGATTTATTTACTTATTTACAGGTACAGTTGGATTTGGTGAGGGATTTTTAAAAACCATTTCAACTGTAACTGACAAAATGAAACAGTAAATGTCCCTTTTTATATTTCTATGATGAATCACGTTTAGTTGAGGCTGAATCTGCCAACGTGTGTCACAGGTTGTTTGTTTTTTTCATTAATTAAAAAAACCGTATTATTTTGGCTTTAATCCCCTTAAATTCCTCCACTTTGTCTAAACGTCATCCTAATTGTATTTTTAACCCCGATGTCTTCTCTGGTCCAATAAAAAGCGTCTCTTGTCGACGTTTCCTTTTGATTAAAGGTTTTTTCTCGTTTTTTAATGAATATTAACAAGCGGAGTGAAATGTCAACGAGGTTCAATTAACGTCGGATTTCTCTGCCTGTCTGCCTGTTTGAATCATCCGCGGAAAGCCGATTTTTATTCCAAGCAAATTAGCTCATAAGATTTTTAGTCGTTTGGCGTTGCTCGTGGCTTTTTATTTCAAAGAGGGGAAATTCACTTGTCGCGATATTAAAATGGATGAAGACGCATACGGATCGTCGCTAATCGCCGTTTCTTGCACAAAATAATTTTCAGCTTTTAGTGGTGGCTCACAATTACAGCCCAAATAAAGGCTGTCATGGAAAAGTTAACAGCATCTGCGGGTAGACTGCATGCATGGGTTAACCAGTGGTCTGTTTATTAGTGCCATGTCAAATTAAACGTGTTTGGCGTTTTAGTTCAAAAGCTGAGCAGGAAGTTAAAATAAGTGTAATTAAAGCAAATCGACTGCTGACATGAACGCTTTTCTTTTTTCGTTCTTTTTCTCTCTCTTTTCTAAAATACTGCCGTAAAATGATCAGTTATTAGTGCAAAATGAAAAACTGACAATAATCAAACTGCTGACGTTTCCGCTGCAGGTTTAAATCTCCATCAGCTCAGCTCACTTCTTTTTGTTTCTGAACAAACCTCATAATGTCTTTCTCACACAGAGCCAAGTCTCTTTCTTCTTCTTCTGCTTCTTTTTTGTCTTAAAGGGCGGTAAATTCTTCTCCCCTCCTTCTTTCCTCCTTCATTTTTAACCAAAGGTCTGTTTTTGATTGAGGCCTAAAGGTCAGCTTTGGAGTTTTACTTTTAAAGCATCTCTGACTCCAGCTTTGTGGCCAAAAGCTAACAATAAAGCCCTCAACTCCCCTTGAAATAACGGAGATTTTTTTATCAAGCCTCTGAACACCCTTTTTCCTTCAGTGGGCTTAAGTGCTTTCATGTCTGTAATAACTTTGTATACAGTGTATGTATACACACTAAGCTACAACAAGGTGATAATAAACCAGCTGCTAACTGCTCATGGTGTGGCTAAAGCCTTGCAGAATTATCACTGGTGTGCCATAGATTTCATTTAAAAAAAAATGAGTGCATGTCAATAGGTTTTGATTTAATATCACTGCGGTCACTTTCGCCAACTAGTTACAAAACCAGACAATTTTAATCAAATTCCTCGACTGGTTGGAGTAAAGTTGTGCTGCAGCTTCACCATAATGGGGCTATGTGGGATTTCACTGTCATCAAGAGGGAAAAGGTTCTGATTGATGCAGAAAATGTTTTTTCTCTCAGTTTGCAGCAAGGTAACCTTAGCTCAGTTGCTTTTCACTTTATAATGTGTATTTTACTACTTTTTTTTCCATCATTTGAATGTACTCCAAATATAATGCACTTACTGGAGTGTAAAGTACTGAAACTACATATATAAAATACATGCAGAGAATTGCTTGTATAATGTTTTTGCCCAAACAAATATTAAAACAGAACTGATTCTCCTAAAAACACAAACTTAACAAACCAATAAAGCTCATTTATTGGTCTTCCAGCGTGTACCCATCAGCAGCTCTGCATCCCTCCTCTGAGCCCAGAGCCAGTGCTTGAGCCAGCCTGACTGCTTGTATTTGATATGGTTGCTGGGATTTCTCTCTCCACTCCTCAATGGCCTGTGCAAGTGCTTTTCATCAGACCTGAAGTGCTCTTCATACTGACAATTGCTGATAACATGAAGTTCACACACAAGTACACAACTGCGTGACCGCCATCTGCTTCCTTGTTACTAAGATTCAGCATTTTTCCATTTGATCAGTAAGGAAAAACCTGATTTTTATATTCTCCATTTTTTTAACTTAATGCTTTAATAAGCCATCCCAGTTTTTTTATACATCCATACAAGAACGTCGTGTGTCATGTTAATGTCCTGTGATACTATACAACCACTATGTTCAACTAATAGAGTTTGCTATCGGTGGAACATAATACAGTGCATGGCAAATGGCCCTTTAACTTTTAAACTACATTTATTTGTGAAATTATAAATAATAGATAATGTTTTGAGAACATTTCACAATCTATTTGAGATTTGCTGCTTTTGATGTTTGATTGGATTTGTAACAAAGTTACCTCTCCAGGCTTCTCAAAGTGTTTTTCATGTTGTCCAAGGATTTTCCTGGAGTTAAAAGCAGGCCCTGCTCAATAAAATGTACACTCAAGTAGGAAGGCCTTCTGACAGTTTTTTATTTTAGAGTAGATAGACAGTTACCTTTAGGCACGTATGTTTATCAGACTTTACATGACTATTTTATTTGAGGTCTGCGCGTGAGCTTGAAGTTTGATGAATTCCTACGGTGTATATGCACATGTGATTTTGGCAACTTCACATGAAGTAGGCCAAACATAAAAACGTGACATTTAGAGTTGCTGAGAATCTTCTTTTGAGGTTAAAGGTGCAACAGTAGGCCTTTAGTGTTGACTCTATAAAATACACAAAGTAGAAGTAAAGATACTTGTAATTATATTACCCAAAATTACAGGTTGGATTTTTAACCTTGGTTTAAAAAATGAAGAGCCTTGGGTCAGTATGGACTTTTACTTTGTCTCTCCTCCTGCTGCCTGCTGTTAGTCATGCAGAGGCCTCCCGTCCTGCCTCCAGCTCTGGTAGACATAGAGGCACTTTCTCAGGGCTGCAGCTCGGCTCTGCTGTTCCGTGATAATGATAAGGCCTTAAATCCCTCTGTAGATTTGACCTTTGTCCTCCTTCTCTATTTTTAAACTGTCTTGTGCATTTTGAGAGTTGTGATCTGGCCGGTGCTGGAAGGATTAGGTGTATGTTTGGGCAGAGGTGACTTTGAGAGCCCCCCTCTGTTTGGTTTGGCAGCCCAGCAACCACCACACAGCTGCTGGCATAACCCTGCTTGATCTACCAGATACCCAAAATCATTATGTGGTGTTTGTTATGGAGGGAGAAAAGTGAGGAGAAAAGAGGGGAGAAAAAAACAGAAAAGAAGATAGATTTAGTTTTGTTTGAGGAAGACTTTGAGAGTTCGGTCACTCAGACATGTTACAGACGTTCTTTCAAACTTGATTAAAATACTTATCATTCGACTTCCTCTTTTAAGATGTTACCAACGGGCTGTTGGCCGAGCACGTGCTATACTGGCTTGCATGTTTAATCCATGCTTCTTTTAATCAAAAATCATGCAAAATGATATGGTAATGCCCTCACCCCACCTTTGTATAGAGTGTCTGGGATAACTGTCACGCCATACTAAATATTCTTAGGCAAAACTTTACTGAATGTAATGATGCTGCTGTAAATCTAAATATATATCATGAAAAACTCAAAATATATAAAACTCAAGGAATAAGTTACAAAAATTCAGCACAGTTCGTTTTACTTTTAGCAACTCATTAATAGACTTTAATAAATGAAACTCACATTAAAACTCATTCTACATGCCTTCATCCCTTTTGTTTTTTTTGTGTATTTAAATTGAGCTTTTTGTAACAAATTAATATCCTGTTACATTAGGTGGCTACTTTGTTTCACATTTTATCCTGTTTCAAAAAATAAACTCACGTATGAAATCTGGAAAACTGCTAAAAAAAAAATCTATATTTTCTTCTAAAATGCAGTGGAGCATTAGAGTGAAAAGTACCAGTAACTGAAAAAATGACTATATGCATCTCAAAATATACTTTAAAAAGCTTGTTTGAGCTCTGAAATGAAGCAGAGGTAGTTTTCACATTAATCAAATCACAAAGCAGGTTTTGTTCAGAATTTTTAAAAAATACACATCTTTAAAGGTTCTTTGAAGAAACTACAAAGAAGAACGACTTTTTCCAAAAAACCCCATAAACAAACAGATCCCAGCTCTGTTTCAAACCCACCTTTCCTCGACTGACTGGGGCCGTCTCAAGCATTTGAACAGTCAAGCAGTCTGTCATTCTTACAAAGACAAACTCGTCCTCCGGCTGACAGTTAATGGGTTTGGCCCACTGATTAATTGTGATGAATGGGAGCTCATTCATAACCCATTGTGCAGTTGGCCCCTGTGTGCTGTCAGTGGTGCTGGATACAAAGACAGCAGCAGAAGGTTGAGTCACTGTTTTTACAGTGGAAAGAGGCAAACTACTGCCCCCCATTGGCCTCAGGTGCTCACTGAGAAGACTGCAAGGGCTTTGGCATGATAGATGAAGAGTTTACGACTGTAGTTTTCCAAAAAGTAAAATTTAGTACATGATTGTGAGACTTTCAAGACAGATAAACAGGAAGTCAGAGGCCTAAAATACAAACACACACAGGCCCTGATTAGGAATAAGATATTTATCTTCTGTGTCAATTCTTGCGGTAATATGAAAAACACATGAAAAGTGTAGCTGCAAGCGGCGATCAGGGGGTTTAAGCCCATATGGGAATGTTAATAATTTAAGGCTGTCAGGGGTCAAGAGCTACATGGGAATGCTGGGAATGCTGAGAGCAGAGTTTCTGGCAATCGTAGACATAATGACATGGAAACTATCCACAAAAGAAAGGTTGCCGTTGTTGTTATTATTATTATTGATATGTTTATCCTATTTCACATCATTGTTGTGATGGATCTGCTGCTACCTTCCTGTTTTAGGAGTAAATCCTGTATGTGATGTATTTCAGTAGGCTGGCTTTGCCTGCACGACATGTTTGTCCAGGAGCGTATAAATCTACTTTGAGTTATTTTAAGACACACCCAAACTTACAGGCCAGTAGTGCACCAAGACATTTGACTCTAGATTGAGACAGTGTGTTTTTATTGTATGTTAATGCCAAAGTAGTAGTTTTAAAAATACAAAGGCAGCAAGATAGAGTCATTGTTAAAGGGATCTCATTTTTTTTCTTCTGGTTTTTTTTTACTTTTATACTCTCAGTACTTTTTCTTCAAAAATACTAATCTGAGGACAAAACCATCTGTGGTTTCATGGCTAAATGTCAGTTCTTTTTTGCTTGGACTAACTGTTAAAGCCCATTTTCTCCGAGCTGCAGACATTGATGTGGTTGTACGGTACATTTGTGAAAGTGTTTGGTGTTGATTGATTAAAAAGTGAAACCGTGTCACAGGAAATTTAATGTCTCGCCACATTAAAAGTCCATCACTGACAGAAGCTGATGTCAGCCTTGGACAGAAACTAGCCAAGTTTGACAGGAACTTGGCTAGTTTCTGTCACTGACCTGTGACTGTCTGCTATTTTGTTGGTAAAAAACATCCATTTTTGGTGACTTTTTTTTTTAACCCCTTTGCCTTCAGAAGTGCAGTAATTAATCACAGATAGCACAGATTCAACAAGGTGCTGCAAACATTCATCAGAGACTTTCATCCATATTGACACGATGGCATCACACAGTTGCTGCAGGTGTTTTGGATGCACATTGATGATGTCAGTCTCCTGTTCAACTACAATCCAAAGGTGCTTTATTGAACTGAGATCAGGTGACTGCGGAGGCCATTTGAGTACCGTGAACTCACTGTCGTGTTCAAGAAATCAGTTTGAGACTCTCTGAGTTTTGTGACATCCTGTGTTATCCTGCTGGAAGAAGCTAACAGAAGATGGATACTCTGTCAGAAAGGGATGGACGTGGGCAGGAGCAACACTCAGGTAGGCTTTGGAGTTTAAATGATGCTCAGTTAGTTTTACCCAATTCATTACACCACTGCAGCAGCCTGAACTGTTGATACAAAGCTGGATGAATCCCTGCTTTTATGTTGTTTATGCCAAATTATGACCTTGTCGTAGCAGGATTGAAGAATGAAGAAAACAAGCAGATTCCAAACAGAAGGGTCCCATCTGGCCAGTTGGATTTGAACCCAGGGCCTTTTTGCTGTGAGGTGATAGTACTAACCACCAGATGTATCCTTTTTAATATAAATAAAGAGTACACAATGCATTTTTATTTAATAAAATAGTGTCAGTGTATCTGTATGTTCAGTGTGTCTCTCATCTCCTACATTGACACATTTCCTGTTTGGCTCTGATCACTAGCCATCTCTGGCCATCACAGGTCAGAGCTAACTTTTGTTTACTTCTGCCTGTGTAAATGAGCACAATAGGAACGCCGTTGCCAGCATTGCTTTCTTTATCTTTAGAAGTTTTCCCAGTGAAAAATTTGAAGAAACAAATATGAAAGCTTTTCCTCACTGAACATGGAGACTTCCCATTAAAAAGACCTCATTGGTATGATGAACAATGGTTATCTTCTGTTGGTAAGCACCATTAAGGGGTTCCATGAGGCAAAATCAATCAATCAACATTTTTCCAAAAGTCAACACTCTTAAAAGGCTATATTTAAATTATATTTGGAGCAAGGCAGGAATTTCATGACACAGCTGCAGAGCCACAAAGCCTGTGCAGGGATATGGAGGTCAGTGGAGCGGCCAACGCTATATTGCACTTTAATGCAGCCGGCTGTATTTTTTTACCTATTTTAAACCGATTGTCAGCATTACTTCCTTTAGCACTGATCATTTCATTAATCTTGCTAACTCTTGCTAAGTACTTATTTTAATCCAAACCATTACCATCACCCAAACCCCACCAAGTTCTTTCCATTTCAGACCTCCCCATAGGATTTTCATCTTATCAAAGGCTTATCTTTTTATTTCTAACATATGAAATATATGTGACAGAATGCGTGTTTACCTCTGGCATAGCTCCTGCTGCTGGTATCTGCTATTTTTAGGTTGGTTAGCTCATTCGAGAGCAGCAGTAACAAAACTGTATTCTCCTTTCCTTCTTTTCTTAAATCTCTTTCACTCACTCAGGCCCACATAACTTCCCTTATACACACACCCCTGCACACACACACACACATATATACAGCACCATGTAGCTCGACAAGATCTGAGGCCAGATATTTGATTTACACCAGCAAGGTCAAAGAGAATGCATTAGGACCTTTTGCAGGAGAGGCGCAGGGAACAGGCAAGAGTTATAAAGTGGTCAGATGGATGCTGACACATGGCCCTTCATAACAATCAGTAGAAGAGTTAGTTGCACTGGCCCTGACCTCCTCCTCACTAGCACTGTGATCTATACTCTCCAGCCCCCAGCTCCTATACACCACACCCTGCCAAACACACCAATTCCCAGGTCCTGCCTGCAAGAATCTGGCTAAAAGTTAATGTTAATGTTCTTAGTCTTCACTTTTTTTTTCATAGTGAATTTTCAGCACTTTTTGCAAGCTAAAGGTGTTTATTCCACTTCTAATAATTGGTGTCAACTAACACTGGTCGATATTGCGGATACATTCAAAGTCACAACTCTTTTAATATGTGCTATAACTTGGCTGTGAAGAGCCAAGGCTGAGTAACTCCCTTTTTAATGTGTTATCTGAAGGTCTTTGGGGTTTTTATGTCTGTCGTTACAGCTCTTTATCTTTGTTAGAGCTTATTACATAGTGAAAGGATCCCTTTGGTCCATAAAATAGTTAAAAAAAATACCTTTGTTTGGTCAGATAAAGTCTTTGCAAACCGTCATATATTAAGACAGTCACACACTTTTTAAGTTTACTGTTTACACGTGTACAAAGTATTACATAGATTTCTGTTTTTGTGATATGAAGCCTGTTTGCTTTTTGGAAAGATACATACATGCAACATAGCATTTGGATTATGTGCGATAAAAAAAATCAAAACGTGATTTTAGGAAAGTGCAAATTAAAAGACAAACTCTCTGTTTATTGTGTTTTTGTTTCTCCATCTTTTTCTCCCCCTTCCCTTAATAGCCCCCATACACAGTGATTGAGTGTTATTGGTATTTTGATTGATGCTTTAAAAATCACTTTGCCAACATGATGGCATATATATTATAATATGATCTATTTATCACAACTTCTATCTTAGCTTATGGCCATAATTTCTCAATCACTTAGTTAACTCTAATGCAATCTGGAAATACTGAATGATGTCCAGAGGGAGAAAACTTAAACTAAACTATCTGAAAAAAGAAAATAAATTAATCCCTACATGGGGAAAACCGGTAAGTTTAAAGTGTAAAATGATGAAAAAAACAAGAATAATGCTTAATAGTGCTCGTAGAAACCAGTGCAAAGTTGAAATGTGCATTTCATCCAGCTGATGCATTCTCCATTTTCATCTCGTTCTTTCTCAGTATTTGGACTAAAATACATGAAATACTAGAAAAAAGTCAAATAGAAAATTGTGATGCTGCAACAAGTGCTACAAAAACAAACTTGCACTAGATAAAGCATCAATTATGTACTCCTCAGGTATGTTAAGAAGTTGCTGATGTTTAATGTTTTACTGCTGTTTAATTGTGTCATTATATTGCAGCCTTCTTGATTTCTTCCTCTTCTTCTTGCAATGATTTATGGTAGCTGATTTGAGAGTTACCTCCAGCAGCTCTCCAACTTGCTGAAGCAACTTCTAATATTTGCGCAAAGCAATTAAGTACATAATCTGCTTTTCATTTGCAGTTTTTTCTTTAAATCTGCTCTAAATTCTGGTGGAAAACCAGCTCGTAATTCGCTAACAGTTCAATGATATACAAAAATTTAAATAAAAGAATTAGTGGATGCTCTGCAGAACATAATAACCTGGTCTATGACAGCAGTCTCCTTCATGACCTCTCTCCTATCTAGGCCTCTCTCCCAATGTTTACATCACTTTTTTATAAGTCTGGGATGACATTCACAGACCTACTACAGCCCAAGTTCTGCACATACATACACACATACACTTAGGCAGTTGTGTCTGGACAGCGTCAGGCAACACTTCAAAGTGCAGGATCCCCCTTTTTACAAGCCATATTAGGCTCACATCAAAGCTTGCTCCGCACTTCAGACCAGAGTTTTCTGGTCAGACGAACATCTCTGCTGCACAGTGCAGTGATGAAGCACTGCAATGCAGCGCGTCACGTCTGACCCGAAATCAGACGTGCACGCAGACAATACGACACGGACTCAAACCAGCGTACGCATCTGAGGGCTTTGGCATTTTAGCTATTGCTATTGTTTTATGAGCTTTAGCTGTGTAAAACATTAACAACTGAAGGAATCTCAGTTTTAATGTCGTGCTTGTTGGGAGTGTGCAGTGAGTCAAGCAAACATGGGTTTTCACTTCTCCAGGAAACTTTGATAAATGTTTTTTTCATAAATATACTTTATCACTATTTTGCTCACGGCACCAGTTACCATGACCAGACTAGTGACAGGGCGAAACCGTCTAAAACGGCAAATTCCTTTCATTAATTCATATTTCAGTGCTTTTTTCCCATGTATACAGTGTGCCAGAAAACCATGAGGTAAATTCAGAGCAATCTTCTTTTCCCTCCTCCTCCTCCTCCTCCTCCTCCTCCTCCTACTGTCGGTAATCTCCTGATGAAATGCACTTCAAAGCGTCACGTAAAGCTTTTGCTTAGCCGTTGTTGCTTTAGTGTGTTTCACGCTTGGATTCTCATGCAGTGCATGCTCCTGGTGAAACGCTGGATGCGTCATTAGAGAGAATGCCGTTGTCAGAGCTTTGAGAAACGTGCTGCAGCCTACATTAGGTCAGTCCAACTGTAGTCACCAAATAAATAATGAGGGTCATTACGTAAAATAATGTTGACAAAGGGTGACTATCTGTCTTTTTGACAACAGCCGAGTCCTTTGATAAACATTGCAGCACCCACGGCTTCTTACAGATACTGTAGGCTTTGTTCAAAAAAGATTTTTCCCCACTTGAGCATCGGTCTCATTTCAGGTAAAAGCTGATCATGACTTTAAGTGTTGTAAATGGTTGAATAGCAAGGCCACTGTGCAAGAGTTTATTCAGTTGTATTTGCCTTTACTGTACAGGCATTCGTGTCATTTGCCCAGTTTTAACTTCTCTTCCCTTAATTTCCTATTTGTCACTAAATCTTCTTGGAGGCGTCTCCCTTCAACTGCTATATGCTCTGTTTTGGACTAAGGCATATTTTAAAGAGTGCATCAGGGGATATTTTCACTTGGCACGAAATGACAGTGAACTTTCTCCAAAGTAAAAAAATGTCAGACAGCATTTTTCTTTTTTGCTTTTCACTCACCACTCCTCGCCCCACCAAACAGAACATGTCGTCCACCTATTCATCTACATTTGTTTACTCTTTGTTTCAGACCCAGCTTGTTTTTCCAATGAACGCATTTTAAAGGGAAACTCCCTTCCAAGAAGTTTACTTTGTGCAACCGTACCACCAGGTTTGATGCAAAAGTCCCATAATTCATCCGTTCCTCTCCGTCACAAGGTAGCTGTCACTTACCCACTCACCCCACCCCTCCTCTATCTCCGCACTTGTCTCTGCACAGGTCACCATCCGCAAACAAGACACTTTCATACTGTCGTGTACTCCTTGTTTATGATGCAGAAAATGTTCCCAACATGCAACATAACAGATATAAATACTAATAAATACTATTACTACTTCTAATCTAAGTGGTATCTTAGTAAGGAGCTTTTTTTTTTTTTTTTTTAAATTACTACAGACTATTGCAGTTGTTTTGCCATTTTTCAGCAGTTTTTCTTAAAAATATCTAATTTACAGATCAATATTTTTGCAAATTACTGCACTTTCAAAAAATTAACCACTGAGTGGTGTTTGAATTATGCTGTATTTGATAATACAACCAATTACAACCAATTAGGTACAAAGTCATCTATGGCATTGAGCTCAAATTCTGAGACCGGGAACGAAGCACATTAACTTCAAAGTAAAAGTTGTGCCTTTTGAAACGTGTTGGCTGCAGCAGAAAGGCACAGTTTTTCCTTTAAAGATGAACATTCTCTGTCTTCCATGCAAACTGGAGGTGACCAAAGCAAGCAAAAGAAAGTTTTCGGTGCAGGACACTTCTTTGCGACCACTTTTACCCACAGACTGGCAGCAACAGTTCAGAAACTGGTTGGCAAACACGCATTTTTCCCTCCCAGTGGTTGACAGATGGTTGCCGACTGGTATCTATGCCTGTGTGGCTGAGGCCTTAGCTGTCAGGGAAGAGCACTGACACTGACTGAAAGGGGGGCAAAATATTCACAAAGGCATTATCCTTTTACATCCTTCAAGGGGAAAGCAACTCCCTAACATTGTTCAGTACAACTCTGGCCTTTATACAAGAGCTTGTATTGAACAGTAAGCAAATGTTTTTGATGCAGGGAACGCAAACACTCCCCATTTTTACATCTACGTGCTTTCTTCTTCTTCTTCCTTCTTCTTCTTCTTTGTCTGTGTGTAAAGAATGAGTCACTCCAAGGTGTTTTCAGTGCAGACCAGGCAGAAACTCCTATTCATCAAACAGGTATGTGTGTGTTGTCTTTGCTCACAGAAAGGATGCGGGGAGGGGGAAAAAAGGCTAGTGAGTTATTTTAGCAGTGTTTGGGCTTCCCTCCAAGCCTTCATACCATCCCCGGCCATCCTATCTCCTACACATGAGGCCTGGGGCCGGGGGGGGGGCTGCAGAATCCCGGATTAACACAAAGTCCTCTAATGGAGCTTGAGGTGGACAGACACTGAACACACCAAAAAAATTTAAAGATCACCACTTAAGCTTTAGGTACTTAGTTAGATACTCAGGTAGTCTGGCTCCTGGTGTTCAGCACTGTGGTCTGTGTATTCTGATGGATAAATGGTAGTTGTTAAAAATGGAAATGTAAACTACCATAAAAACTTGCCATTATAGCAAGCTATGGCGGGCTCCCTTATATTAATTAAAGTGATTTATTTTCTGACCTTAAAGTTATAATTAGCTCAAATCCCAATCTGATACAGAATTCGGTCATTTCTGCTGATTCATTTCATTTCCTAAGTCAGATATAGAGACAGTACTTTCCTCTCCGATATTCATTTCTGAAAGTTTTGCATGCCATAAATGTTAAAGCGCTCATCGACCAACTTCCTCAAACCAAATCACTCCTGGTAAACTGTGAGGAAATCATCATCACCTTCTGTTTGAACAGGGATTTATATCTTCTAAAACGGACACAGAGGTAAAACGAGATAGGCCACATTGACCAAATACTCCCAGATTCATTCACCCAAACTATCTTTAAGTCATTGAGCATTAACAAGGATCTAATGGGCTAATTGCCATTAGTAACGGTTGTTATCAGTAGGGCTTAGGCGGCCTATCGCCCAGTATGTAGCTTGTGCACATGTGCATGTGTGTTCCTCGCCCTCAGGAGAGGCTCTTGGGTAATCCTATGTTGACCAGAGGGCTTCGTGGTCCATTACAGGTCACGGCTTGAGACGGAGGGTAAACAAATTCCTAACTAACGAGGGATGAGGTGGGAGGAGGCCAGCCTTCACACCCTCCTTCTCCTCCTCATCCCCCATGATGACATGACTCTGCTTGTGTCACAAAGGCAAATCCAGACTTAAATTACTGCTACAGTGGCTGTTGAATAACGGCAATATAATTTATAAAATTTTTTGATTGCATAAATTAGTTTAGACGAGCTAAACTTACAAAATTACTGAATAACAAACTAATGAAGCACTAAATACATCACGCATAATATCAAACATGCAGAAATGTGGAGAAAATGTTAATAAAATTAATTAATGTTGGGTTTTTTTGTTGGTTTGTTGATGTATTGTCACCCTCATTAAACTCCTGGAATGTTTTCTACCTTATTAAGTAAAGACGTTTGGAAAAATAGTGTGTATTTTGTTATTTCGCTTTTTTGTAGTTCTGTTTCATTTGACATCTTCTTGGCAAATTGCTCAGCTACTGCACATTATTAATAAAAAAGATCTGAAGGAATGAAGTCGATGCAAACTGACTAAAACAAATACACCCACTGAAGAAATCCCTTTTCTCTTTAATTACAAGTTAAATAACATTATAAATCTTTGAATATGCACAAAACCTTTTAATAGCTGCTCTCTCAGTCTTCTCACCAGTGACATGTGATGAGTAGCTGGCGCTCGGCAGCAGCAGCAGTACAAAGAGCACTTTCTCACACAGCTCTGGACTCATGCACGGACCTGTAAGTGCTTACTGCGCTCTTTTAGACCACATTTACACAGGATCAGAGAGAACATTTAACTATTTGTGGAGCAAATGCCACCTAAAGGATCTCTAAACAGGGCTAACGTTGAACGAATATAGGCTCAGTCTGTGAAGTTTTGATCTGCGCTACTGAAGAGTTAAAAGTGTAATCTTTTGTTTTGTGACTCTTTTTTTTTTTTTACCTTGTTTAGACAGTCAATTAAGGTAAAGACACAAATTTACAGTAAACTGTAATTTTTAGGTACTTTCCAGAAACCATGATTGGTAAATTCATGACTTGTAATAAAGTGAAACAATGACTAAAAAGGGTTTGTTAAATACACAAAACTCTCTTTAGCGGTCATATTGTCTGTTCAGGATCAGACATGTTGGTTTTACTTTAACTGTATTATAAATAAACCGCCACATAAGAAGGTTTTTTTTTTATCTTGACTTTGAACCTATTGTTGTTTTTAATATTCTTTAATATCTAATTTATTATCTCATTTAATCTGTAAGTCCTTTAAATTCCAATACGATGATCCATCCATCTTTTTTGCCATGTATCTGTGTCCGGGTCTTTGAGGCAGATCTAACCAAAGATGCCCAGACCTCCTACTCCCCAGCCACTTCCCCCAGCTTTTCGGGGGGGACACCAAGACACTAACTGGAAAACATCACCTAGGAGGCAGCAAGGGGGCATCCTAGTGAGATGCCTTTACCACTTAAACTGAGTCTTTTTGATCTGAAGGTCCCTTTAAATGACCAAGCTCCTCACCCTGTCTCTGTTGTGACCTCAGTATTTGAGTCTCTATCCACAGGTTTCTGTAAGTTTACTGGTCAATGTACATTTTCCAAAAACCCAAATATATTCGATTCACAGTCATCAAATAAAGAAAGATAAAATATGTATTATGGTTATTTAGAGTCAAAGGCATTTACACCGAATGCCTTTCACTGTTGTTATTTAGACCACAGTGAAAGGCATTCAGCAACATATTTATTTACTGAAAAACTTCTTTTTTGTGTGTATGCATCATCTTATTGTGAAAACACTACATAGGACAGAAATTTGGACTCTTGCCGGCAAACTCAGGCATCAGGAGGTGAACTTTACAGAAACCTTTCAGTGTGAATTGAAAATGCTCTTAAGCTTATTCTGCACACAAGCTGACACTTCCTCTTTTCCTCAGCTTCACCCCTGGTTTACACAAGCAGCTGCTGACAGTGGATTGCTTCCTCCACGCTAAAAAGCAGATCAGATAAGGACAACAGTCCCGCTCTCACTAAGACTTTCGAAAACACTAACTCACAAATCCATCCTCTCAGACACTGACAACAGTGGGAAGCGGCAGCGTTGCACAACAATCTGCCATCTCATCATCTTTAACGCATCATGTGCCGTTACAGCTTCAGTTACAAAATACATGATTGATATGTTTTTGTGTGTTTGTGTCTAAATAATCCACAGTAAGAGATGCATCAGTGCTCTTTATTCTTGGACTCTTCCATTAGAGTAGCTTTGTATGATTCATGGTTTAAAATAATCCTTTTTACTCCTATCACCCCCTCAACTCATCCTCTGTAGAAATGATCCATTATCGTATCCTCCACCTCTACCAACATTCTTCTGATTGGCTGCCCCTAACAAATAAAGGTTTGAACAGCAGGTGAGTGGAGCTGCTGTGGTCGTAGCCAGAGCTGTGTGCTTGGGGTAACTATTTTAGTGCTGTTCTTTGTATGCCTGTCATTGATGACACATAGCTTTATGTCAGCAAATACAGTTTCACATGACCCTGTGCAGTGCTGTACAGAGCTGTGAAAAAGTATTTGACCCGATTCTGATCTTTTTTTTTACACACACACTTCACACTTACATATTTCAGATCATCAGACAAATGTTTTCACTCTTTCTTATTACCTGACACCATATCCTCTTAATTTTGATGAACCTCAATTGCTGTACCTAGCCTGGATTTATACATATAGCTGGCAATGGCTAATCTTGAGTTCCCCTAACAACGACTGCCTAATTTCACATAACTTTATAGCTTGTCAAAGGAGGCCAGCACACTATAATATGTTTTTCCACCACTTTACAATTGTTCCCTAAAAATGTAAATGCTTTTTTTTTTAAACACTTTTTGTAATTTTACCAAATAGTCTCAAATAATCATAAATAGCCCACTGCAAACTAGTTCATTGAAGGCCAATTGTTATTTACCTACTTAACTTACCTACTTATTATAAGGCCTAAATATGTTTTGCAGCTCCATACAGATATTTTGACTCTTTTGATAGTAAAGGTTGGCAATCTGTGCTCTAACATTAGTTTAAAAAATATTATTGATAAAATTCAATGAACAACAATTAAAATTTCCTTCCTCAGCTGTACATTATGTTTGTGTCTTAAAAGCAGATATTGTGCATTTTAAAGCACTGAGGTAAATGAGTAAACATGATAAACATTTTTCCTGCTTGACATCAGTAATCATGTCATCAGCGTCAGTAACATTGACTCTAGATAGTGAAACAAGTCGCTTACAGACCGTTAAACACAGATCATATCTTCAAGATTGACACACTAGCTTTAAGGCCTTACATACTCATTAAAAAACATATTTTATTTTATTGCACCGCACAGACACGCATATTTCCTAACGCACGTCCCAAACAATGAGGCATAACTTGAGCTCCTGTCTAAGTTTTTAGACAGCGCACCAGCCGGACGCCCCGGAGCCGTGCCTCCCACTGACGCCAAACATCATACTTACATGTCACATGTGTCAGTTTCATTTTAACACCTTGGGCAGGTTATGGGTGGAAAAACAGCAGTCCAGCTGACAGACAGCCCAGTTTGACCTGACTTTCACCGCAGACCTTCCTGCAAAAGCTGTGATGCATGAGCAAAATATCAAGGCAATGTCAACCCGGGCCTCTGGGATTTGTTAACTTAGTCTGTGTACATTATCTAACCATGTAGTATTATTGTAAACACATATGAAGACAAATAGTACAATTAGAGCTATCAATCTTAAAACTTTTCCTAAATTTTATTATAATTATTTTCTAATTAGACTTGAAGACTTTTTTTTGTATGTCAACCGTTTTTCATTGATAACAAATGTAACATAATGTATCGTTTTATTGCTAAGATAAGTCACTTTTTCAGTCAAAAGACAATTATTTAACAAGGGATCTGAGGACACACACACACACACACACACACCAACCCCATTTGTTTTTTAGATGTTTAGTAAAACTTTTTGCTCATTATGTTGCATTTTATTTCCACTATGACATAGTTGTTTTTGAAATGTTATGATTTTTAATGCCCAATGGTAAACATAATAAAATACTACACCATAAAAATGTAGTTGTGTGTAAGTACACCATAACAAATGTCCCTGTTAAATGACAGTAAAGCACTGACAATGAAAACTAGTGTTGCCATCATGTAACTTTTATAGCCACAGTAAAAATACTGTAATGTGTTATAAAAAGTGTAACCTTTAGCATATAATACTATAAGCTGTTTGGTTGTTATTACACTGTTATTCTTATTTTATTGTTCTATGGTAATCTCCATAAACAGTTCATAATAGTAAAACATATAAAAGTATTTCATCTACATGTATAAAAACACTATGACTTGTGTCTTGGTCTAAAGTGCTTTGGGTTTATAGGCTACAGTGCTCTATGAATTTATGGTTAAATATCACTTATACTTTAAAGGCTTGGTACTCTTTGTTCTTTTTAAATGCACATAAAGAAATTTGTATTGCAGTACAAATCAGATAAGTGCAACATGACAGAGGTTTCCTTTGATTGCACAAACATTGTGTAAGCGTAGGTAATGTGGATAATAGGTATTGATTTGTAAATAACTGGACATGAAGCTTGATTTTATATATATTTATAATATACTACAGTATATTTCTAACTAGGTAGCTCATTCCCTTGACAATACTTTAAAAGCCATAACACATTTTGGGGTCAACTTTAAAGAAATGCAGATGTCAAAGTGAGGTCAGAGGTCAACTGTGATATGATATTTGAGTGTAAATGTGATATTTAGAATCCCCACACACCAGTATCATTTCCTAAATGTTACAAATACAAAAAAAATGTATAATTCTAAGCAATTTTTATTTGATGAAAGCTTGACCTTGTTTGACCTTGAAGAAGAGGTCAGAGGTCCAAAGTAATGAGGTATGTAGAATCCCTGTATATCATTCCCCATATACCTACATGTTGTCAATTCAAACAATGGCAGTAAGAAACAGTTTAAATAGCTCTAGTATCCTTCAGATAAATCTATTGACCTTAAAGGAGAGATCAGAGGTTAGTTGTGACATGATATTTGAATTTTTATACTTAATTCAATACTTTTTATGTGTTGACAATTCACACCACACTTATAAGAATCACAGTTTTTAAGATGTTAGCCTTTTTGTCAATTTTCGACCAATAAATCGTCAAGTTGAGCTTGATGACGTCGGTGGATCGAAGCCATATTTCAATTAATTAACATGACCCCAATCCCTACAAAGTTTCATATTATAGAATTCATTCAAAACTTTTTGAGCTATCAACAGAATGATGACACGCACACAAATGCTACCAAAAACAAAACAAGTGATTTGAACTTTAACCTTTGTATTCGTATGTATTTTTGGCCTCGATCGCAAGGAGCTGTGTTTAATGGTTTCTGCAATATGTTATTCATACTTTTTAAATGTTTGGTCAATGAGGTCAATGACCGTCATGCAACATATTGCTCAGATTTATGAGAGTTATGAGTTGACTAAAGCAACAAAGAGTGACGTCAGTATGAAAACAATCCTGTGGTATAATGTAAGATTGTATACCTGGCATTATTTTATTATAATATTTGAAATGGCTCGATTGTGTTTAAAAAAAGAGCAGCGCAATATTTCAAATCCCAAAAAGTTCTCTGTATTCTCACAGCTATGATGTAGTTGTCTTTCCTTTAAATAAACAAGGGTTACTTTAAAATGAACAGGTGACTGATTGTATCCTGTCGTGTTAGCAGGTTGCAAAGCCGCAGCTTAATTTAACCTTTGATCTCTCGTTGCCGGTTTAGATCATGCAGGGTTTTTTGTATCTCTCATGACAAAACAAACTGAACATCATCACTATCCAAACATTGGAGCAGGTTCCACTTTCTGCTTCAGTGACAGAAGACATCAACGGGGAGTCACACACACCTGCATACACGAGGTATCAGCAGCAAAGATCTTCATGTAATAAACCTCCAAAGAAAACCACATTTTTTCATGACAGATCACAGATTAAAGGCTTCTTTTCCTGGCATGTAGGTCATTACATTGATCAATAACCAGCACATGCAGCCTCTTCTCTGACACAAACCCAGCGAGTGAACAAATGCTTAGTATCGATTACCACAGACCCCAACCCCAAATTAACAGCCGAGGTGTTTGTCACGATGGCCTCCTGTGTGTCCACGGCAGTTCCTGTCGCAACACAACGCAGGGGAGGTAAACATTCACTAAGAGTCAACAACACCAAGGACCGCTCGACAAACAGAACTCACACAGGTATGCATATAAAACTACGCGCAGGAATGTCGCAGGTGAAGGCAAGCTGATCGAGAATGAGTGACAATGAGGGGTTAATGTTTTGGCTTTTTAGGTCAAACCAAACACAAATGTGCGACATTTACATAAGAATGTTTAGATCAGCTGCTTGTAAATTTCTGTAATGACATGTTTTTAACAGTGAGACCAATTTTCATATATTATAATAAAGAATTTTTTTGGTTGTGTTAAAAAAAGGTAATGGGGTAAACAAAGAAAAGAATTTAGTTTAGGTTCTAGTTCGCTTTCCAGGAAATATATATAGAGCTGAAAAGAGATATGGTTAGGATTAATAATCCCAGATTTTTTCTTTTTATTACAGATTATATATCAGATAAACATTATGCTAGTGGGTTTTTTTTATTACACCTTTACCTTTTTTACTCTTGTATTTCCTTAGTGATACTAAAACTGATACTAATAAACTTGAAACCAACTTTGTACAAATAATGACATCACAGGTGATGTGCAAGCAGCATATAATTGCTCATAGTTAAATGTGATCTCTAGTTACACCTCCAGTTTTCACCTTTAGATTGGGTAAAATTTGTCATGCTGGATACCTGTAAAAAAACAGCTTTCCAACATGTGTTTGCTGTTGTAAAACTGCCTGTTTGAACCCAAAACATAATCTTTCCCAGTGGCTTTGTTCCTGAAATGTAACCGAACTACGAGAAAAAAACCAACTTAAAAATAGTTCCAGGCCTGATTTGAACCCCAGGCTTTTGGTCAAAATTCAAATGTGACACTAAAACATTGAAAAAGGATTTTATCATTATCTGGTGAATATGTGATATATTAACTATTGGCCTATCTCCTGCAAAAGCTCAACTCTTTCACAGAGATCTAGATGGTTTCTCAAAGATAATTCCCAAAATGCTACCGTGCAACAGCAAAGTGGTGCAGATGATTCCTGTGAAGCGTCTACAGAATGATTAGTACACAATACTGATGCTCAAAATTCATTAGCTTAAGACTTCATTAAAGTTTTTTCTTTTTTTTATTATCTTTGTATCCAACAAACAAATCAGTCTCGTCTGTTTGCTCACCTAATTGCATGGCAAACATTGCGAGAGAAGACCAGAGCTTTTACCACCTCCTAGCAGCACATCTAACCTTGTTAGACATTGACGAAGCCCTTGTTAAATAAATATCTGCACATAGTGACACAGACAGAAGGCATAACAGCACAGATTTCGCATCGCTGCATTTCACTGTCAACATATCGTTTCTCCCCTCAGATAACATGTGTTGTTAATAAGACGTTAATACACACATGTGCAGAAGGATTCCTTAGATTATTTCCTCCTGTGTGTGTTTGTGTGTGTGCTAACAAAGTGTCAGTGATTGCTCTGCTATAATCAAATGGTGAAGTTACCGTCCCTCTCTCTCTCTTTCTCTCATTCAGGGGCTGGCTGAGAGAGATGAAACAAATCTCATAAATACTATCATTGAGGAAGGGGATGTACCTTAACACGGTAACTCTAGAGTCTGCTGCAGCACAGCCAATGTGGACCAGCTGTGCAGGCTAATCTGTTACCTTACAGAGGCTTTGGGGCAACCATGTCAAATTTAATTGAGCATTAATTATAAACAGTGCAATTTCCCGCTGAGATCGGCTTGGTGCATGATTGGGGGGGCAGCTCTCTTTGGATTCTTTGGGTCTGAAGCTCTTCTGATTGCCCCTCCTTTTGGTCGCTCACACTCTTTTTCCCACTGACTCTCATTCATCTGTGGCTCCTTTTGCTGTGTTATTCAAAGGCTTGGAAATTTGTGGCAAGGCTCTAATGTGTTTGTTGGCTGAAGTGGTGCGTCACAATTTCAGTGAAATATCCGGAACTAAATATATAGCAAATATTGGACTACAGCAGATAACAGTAACTCTTTAAAGTCTGAACCATGAAATAATTGCCAGAAAGTGAGGATGTTTATTGATTCTTCTGACAAATAAAAAAAAAGGTATTAAGGGGTTAATCTAAATACCTGAGAAATTAAACATATTCAGCCTCAGCTTTGCTTTATTTTTATGCAGTAAACATTACGCCGCAGCATCAGCGCATGTGCTTTCTTTGTGAACAGGCTAGAGTGCTGATGCTTGCACTTAACTGCAGACAGCTGCTCGTGTACAATTAATGCCCGTCTACTGAATTTACTGCACCCAAGTCTCCGAGTCATGACAAGCTGTAATGCACGTGGGTGTCCACACAAAAATTTGCATATAGCCTGTGATGATGAAATGTACTCGTCTTGCTGGTTTGCAGTTTATTTTACTCACCACATTTCTAATCATGAAAAGAAAGCACTGGCAAAAATCTTGTGTTTCATACGTTGCACCACTTCAGGTTTAATTCTGAAGATTTTTTTACATGTTTCTATGATTTTGTGAGGAACAAAAGAGTCAGTATTTACAGTGTTAACCGTACTCCAAGTTAATCACAGTCTGCGAGTTCTGGGGGTCTTCTCTTGCCCACCTGCTTTTTGAGGTCCGACCAACATAAATTTCATCAAAACTTTTTCAATGATCTGGGAGCAATTTGGTGACTATGTGCATTTTCCAGCATGATGCAACACCATGTAACAAGGCAAAAGTAATAAGTGGCTCAGAGATCAACAAATTAACATTTTGGATTCATGGAAACTCCCCAGATCTTAATGTGATTGAGAATGTGTGGTCAATTCTTAAAAAGCCAAACATTTTCAGTCAGAAGCAATGTAGCTGCTTAAAGGTTTTTAGCTTGGTTTTCATAGGCTATGCTCATTATTCTCAATTTATACAGTAAGTGGTGCTAGGGCTGTTTCTAAACAGATTGTTTATTTGTCTTTATAGCTTTAAAGTCTTTCAGAAATCACGTTGTGCAGGGGGAGCTGAAGAGGTTGGGGATAGAAACACAGAGTCCTATTTATTCTTCTGTTCAGTGTTTATGAAACTAACTGCAACGGTCTGTTTTGTGTTATGGTAACACCAGGCCACAGATATATGAGGTATCTGCTAAATAATACAGATGCAAATGCAGCAACACACACACTACACACAGACAGATACAGTGTAGCGTGACAGGGTGTCGATCATCTCTTATCAGCTTGTTCTCTTTAACTGTGTTTGACCCAGACCTCTGCTGTATGTGTGTGTACACTCCCATCTTTTCTATATATATGTATATAGAGTAAGAGAGTATTATGAGAGAACATGTTGCTTGGTGAATGGCTGGGAGTCCCTGCAAAACTTTCCATATAGCCTGCAATGATGAAATTTACTCGTCTTGCTGATTTCCAGTTTATTTTGCTCACCACGTCTAACCATGATAACAATGTTGACGGCAGAGTCATGGCCAAAAGTTTTAGCAGTGGCACAAATCTTGTGTTTCATACACTGAAACACTTCAGGTTTAATTTTACATGTTTCAATGATATAGTAGGAACAAAAGAGTCAGTGTTTACCACATCCTGACTGATGGCGATCCATTTCTGCCTGCCGGTTGTCATGGCTTATGCTCATTATGCTCAATTTGTACAGTAAGTGGTGCTAGTGCTGTTTTCTAAATAGATTGTTTATTTGTCTTTATAGCTTCAAAGTCATGAAATCGTGTTGTGCAGGGGGCGCCGAAGAGGTTGGGGGATAGAGACACAGTCCTATTTATTCTTCTGTTCAGTGTTTATGAAACTAACTGCGAGGGTCTGTTTTGTGTTATGGTAGCACTGGGCGCACAGGTATATGAGGCATCTGCTGATTAATACAGATGCAAATACAACAACACACACACCACACACAGACAGATACAGTGTAGTGTGACAGGGTGTCAATCATCTCTTATCAGCTTGTTCTTCTTAACTTATGTGATTGTTTCAGATATCACATTTAACCCAGACCTCTGTACGTGTATGTACTCCCATAATCTTCAGTGTATATATATATATATATGTATATATATGTATTATGTATATATGCCCACTTCCTCTTGCGGAGAGATTCAGTGTGAACTCAGTTGGTCTGTGGACAGACAAACTGTTGCACTGTTGTCACCAAATGGGTTACTGTAGCAGCTGTGAGGCAGTTTTCCTCAGCAACTGCTATTTCCTTTGTAACATGTAGATGAAGTGGAACACCAGATATTAGCAACTGACTTCAAAGCACTTAACAACCCCCCAACCCTTTTCGTCATATAGTGGCTCCATAGTGTAGTGGTTTACACATTTGCCTAACGAGTGAAAGATCCCTGTTTAATCCTGGGAAGATACACAAATCCCTTGGGAGTTGTGTTGGGAAGGGTATCCAGCATAAAAATGTGGTGACCCCTTTGTGAGTAGAAGAGAAGCCCAAATGTAGTTCCTATTCATCACATACTCTCTCCCTTTTCTGGGTCAGCAGTTAGGCATCTATGAGCATTTTTCAATGGCAGCCCTCTGAATGCATGGTCACACCTCATCTTGATTCCTCTAGTAACATGAAGTTGTGTCTACATTTCTTTTGCATATAATGCTCCATTTTTAATCCTGGATTTTGAACCGTGTCCTTCAGCAGAAAGCTGAACATTTTTACAGGGGTTTATGAAGACTGAATTTAAAGACAGAAATTTGCTGATCAGTGCAAATGTTTTATCCGAACTTGAAGCCACTCGTAATTTCCCAGCTCCTTCTCATTAGAGTGATAGTGAGAGCGTGCAGTGTGGTGACGGGTGGGGTGGGCAAGTCTGAGGAAATGAGAAAAGGATGAATTGATAGTTAGAGGGCTGAAAGAGGGAGGACAGAGGGTGGGAGGAAAGGCAGTGTTGGTTTATCTTGACCAGCTTTGAGTGGTTGCCCCCTCAGTCAAATATACACGTCTGACCCAGACGCTTTCATCGCTTTCATCTCCCCTCACGGAGAGAGATGGAGTCACGCTGCTGGCCCAGATTATACAGTGAAAAACAAGCTGTCCTCGGCTAAAGTATGCCGGGATCGCTGGCTGACACGAGAGGGGTAAATGGGAGGGTGTCATAGTGTAAACACAACTCAATCCTCAGAGGCCATCAGAAGAGGGAAGTCAAACTCAGTGTAGCGTGCGCCCATTTACACCATTAAGGTGATCATCTCTCACTAGGTGAGCATAGAGAAGCACTGAAGTCACTCCTGAGAAGGAAAACATCATGACCATACTCTGACGTCTCCATCAGTTCCATTTTCAGTGCTTCAAACAATCAGAACTTGGCTTTCTCATTTTTATGTAAGAAAAACAAAAGAAAAAGAAAAAAACTCCTTTCTTGCCTGAAATTACGACGATTTACAGACTCATCACTTAGAAGTTTCCACTCAGCTGAGCATTCAAAGTTTTTTCTCCTACAAGTCTACCTCACACACGCATTTGTGCAGCACCTCTAACTATGCTGAAGCACTTTCTAACATTTGCACACACACTCACACTCTGAACGATCCATCCAGAGAGAGATTTAATCATGTTTCATCATATTTACATTAATGAACTGGAACAAAACTGTCACAAAATCAAATTCCAGTTTAACCAGACTGAAATATACAAACCAAGCCAATAAAAAAAGAAAAGTCTTCTCTCTAACTTTTTAAAATACAAGTTATTTTGACTGTCAGTTATCAGATTTAAAAAATCAAACAATTTTGTCTTTCTTTCCTTGTTGGAAACAGTTCAGAAATATAATATGGGTTTTGTGTTGCGGAGCTCTTGATTTGATCGACAATGTGGTTTCCACGCAGGCTGGTTTTGTCACAGCACAAAACTCTCTGTCTGTCCACAGTGTTTGTTTACATTACGCCTCGTGACAAATAGACATATCGCAAACAAAACCACAGGATCATTTTACTAAGCCAACTGTATTCTGGCTGATGCGGGATATTATAATGTCTGCTACCGGCTCTGCAGAGCAGGTGGGTTTGCACACAAAAATGGCGTGATTTGGCAATCGGAAACATGAATGTGATTTTTGCTACATTTTTCTTGTTTCTGTTTTTTAAAATTGTTCATTTTAACTTGTTAAAGCTTTTAAAATGATTCAGGAACAATCTCAGAATAACATATGACTTCGTAGACCATGCGGCTCATGGTGAGGGATTTCAGAAAAATATTGTTGACACAGTACTCCGGCATCAGTTGTTATAGCAAATGGCCTACTCTATGTTTACCTTCAAATCACAAAGGCATCTGTTGGCCATGGGATTTATGACTTTTGTCCATTCAGAACCAATGAGGAAATAGAGTGACTTTGTTTTCTCTGCTTCACTTATTTAATTTCTAATCCCAACTTAAATATGACTCTACACAATTACTGGCCAAGGAGTCGTTCCATTGTGCTTCTTCATCTACTGTTTATTTCGACTCACTTGAGGCAGAGCGGTTGAATTGGTCAACAAATTACTGCTTTCCACTTCTAATGCAACAATGGTTTCTTTTAACCATGACTGAGAGTGCCATCCATAGTGCACTTCAGCTCTGTGTTTTACTCCCTTTGGAAGTAATTTGTGGTTTTCCAAAAATCGATCCAGTGACGGTTTTCACATGAAACTTTCCTTTGCATTTGGTCTGAAGAGAGCTTAACATTTTGAAATGGAACTTTATTGAGGTTTGTAATGGAAACTAAGAGTCTGATTACTGTATGATGCAGTGCATGAATGATTTGCACAGCACACTGGATGTGTTTCTGAGTCCTGATTCTTTATTGAGTTTAGGAGAAATTTTGGAGTAGTCCTCTACAGTTACTTGAGGGACGGGGTCAACTTAAGCAACATCTGTGCAGTTGTGTTGAGAAAATTTAATGAGTTTAATGTTGTTTTGCCAAAACTTGAACTTCATCTGAAAACCTTTTAACCCTCAAAAAAGTAGTGACAAAATGACCAAGATGGTGATGATGTTCAATTAACTCTGCTGTTACCTTTACCTGTGTTCAACATATTTAAATGTTCTAATATAATTAATTATGGTTTACAATCATTTTTACGCAAAAAAGGAGTTTTACCAGATCTTCCCTGGAAAGAAGCATTTTTCAGATTAGACAAAAATATTAAAGACCATCCTTTTATTTTCTTATGCTTATCCAATAGTGGGGAGCACTGGACTGTGGGGAGCTGGAGCCTATGCCAGTTGTCACAGAACGAAAAACAAGGTATACCCTGGTTGGGTTGCCGTTCTGTTGCAGGGCTAACACTTTCAAACACACATTTACACCTGTGAACAACCAGAATCATCAGTTAACCTAATAGGCATGTCTTTGAACTGTGGGAGGAAACCAGAGTACCTCGAGAAAATCCACGTAGTCCGAGGGAGAACATGCTCACTCCACACAGAGGATTCAAATCCAGGCTTTTAGGCTGTGAGGCAACAGTGCTAAGCTCTGCACCACTTTTGAAGGCCTTTAAACCCCATTGGTTACCGGCCTATTTTAAAGACCTTGAAAGTTAAACTTCTGGAAAAAAGATGGTATCAGAATTCTCAGAGTTGTAGGATCACTACTGTTTTTTTTAAGATGGACAATGCAGACATGTTGTCATTTTACTTTTTCACCTTCAAAGTCTTCCTCTTCTAGGTATTTCAGCATGTTGCTCAGAGGTTTGGTTACACATAAATGATCTTTCCTAGATTACCCCCTCCCCCCCAAAAAAGAAAAAAAAACCCCAAAGATAAATGACATGTGTTAGTTACATGGCTGTGAGGGAGTGTCATTTCACAATCATCCCTCAGTGTCACGCTGTGGAATGAGCCAGAGCGTGGACGTAAAGATGATCTGAGGTCTTCAGATGTGGCCATCGCCGACATTTTCTCTGGTCACCTGTCGCCTCGTCACCATGTGTCTCTGCTCATCAACATTTTTTGTCTCATTCTGCTGCTCATTGCATCTCATTATTGCATTCTGCTTTGAAGAGACAAAATCATTTGTTACAAGTATCTGACATAGTACAGTCTGCCCATCACAGCTCCAATCATTCTTCCACAACGCATTCCTGAGTGCCGGAGACATTTTTGTATAAACCCTGACCGCATCATTGTGGCCCAGAAGTCAACAGAAGCTGTTCAGTAGTTCCTCTCATGTGTTTGTTTATGTTAATATATTCCCAGTTTCTTCTGAAAGCCCTTCATATGGTTTTACTTACTGATTTTCAGCTCGTCATGCATGAAGATCAGTTAAAGTTTGGTGAATGTTTAGAACTTGATAACTACTCAATGAACTGTTATTAAGTTCATTGAGTAGTTGAAACTTGCAGTTAAATGTGTACTACATCCCTGCTTCATTCCCTGCTACTGCTGCTTTATTAAAGTAACCAACATATCTGCGGCTAGTTGTGCCACCACCACTTAAACCAGTACATCAGGCCAGTCGTGGTGTTGCATTATGAGGACCTGTCTGCTGGTAGATGTCTGTTATTTGTATGTTTGTCCTCACAATGGGTGTTTGTGTTGTTGGGCTGCTAACAGGGGTGACGGCAGCTCTCTGGTTTCAGATTGATTCAGCTGCATGTTTCTGAGGATTAGAGGTAGTAGCCAGCCAGTCTAGACTGGTCTCCAGTTACAGTGGACGCACACAATGACTGGGATGCCGACAGTGGGGACACCATGGACAATGTGCTTAATGGGTGGAGGAGGTTTTTGTGTCTGTGTGTGTGTCTGTGTGTGTGTGTGACAGAAAAAAAGTATTAACTTCTACCAGCTTCCTAAATATGAGGATTTACTGCACTTCTATGTTTTACAAATGAAGTATCTCAAAAATGTACTATTATAGAACATGGGTATTCAAATGTGGGGCTCTGAGAACTGGATGTTTATTGTCATTTTAAAGCTTTATCAACAAATCAATACAAAATAGAAAAAAAAGTACCAAAACACTTATTATGAAGATTTACACTTCATAATAAGATAATAGACTTTGAAACGATGGTAATGGTAAATAGTGAAGACTCTTCATCCTTGTCAATTTATAAGTACAGTCCGTGGAAGTCGTCTAACAGCCTTTATTTCCTGTTAAACAATGTCGATTTTACATATAATAGAAAGCAGACAGAAAGGCAGACATTAAATGAAAGAAATACAGACACACAGAGATTTTGAGTGTGCTCCTCTGTCAGTATTTGTTAACCTGGCAGCAAAAGGCCCAGATCCCCCTGTAAGCTCCTAATTGTGCTTCATTGTCCTGCTGGACTTTGAACTCTGAGGGGTAATAGATGACACCCAGGGCTGCTGTTTGACTCCTGTACACCCTCTGTGGTGTGTGTGTGTGTGTGTGTGTGTGTGTGTGTGTGTGTGTGTGTGTGTGTGTGTGTGTGTGTGTGTGTGTGTGTGTGTGTGTGTGTGTGTGTGTGTGTGTGTGTGTGTGTGTGTGTGCATAGGATGGGTTAAGGCCTCAGATCCTGAAGGTACAAAAAGCAGAAGCTTAAAGTGTCAAGACCCTGACACCCAAAACACACAGATAAAGATGTACATGTGTGGCCTGAAAGAGCATGAAAACCCAGCATGTAAATATATAAAGAGTCAAAACTCCTGTGTGAAAATAAACACAGAGGTACATGCATCTAAACATGCACTTTTCATTCCCAGACCAAAGTCTTTGTGATTCAGAGTGTCTCATGAAGCATCCAGGCTGAAGACCACCAGGTTGGCTCCACCTGTCCATCTTCCCTGAAAAGCTTTTCTCAGACATAATCTGTCTCCGGGGTCGTTTTCTTATCTCACAGTGGTACATGTTGTGTGAAGGGGCTGAGATATCTATGACACAGGTTTGCACCATAGATGTAGGGGGGGTTTCTTTTGATATAATTACTAACATAATTGGTTTGTAGAGTCTAAGTTGCAGCCCCTGACGTCTCAGAGCAGAAGGATGAAAAACATGCGATCAAACACATTTTAAGATATCTCAGTCTCATCTTCTTCTTTTTTGTTGCTAAATTAGGCCTTAAAAATTTAAGTTACTCATTATATTGTTCATGCTTAAATAATCCACGTATATGTAGAAATACGTTATGATATATGACATTTTTCGATTGCATTAAAGAGGCTAAAATCTGTTAAGGCACGTGTATTTTTTGCCTCCAAGATTTTAATTTGACTGCATGCAGCGTGCTCTTGTATTTTTTAGTCACCTGCTTCAAAGCTTTCTCTGTCTTCAGACCGTAGCCTCCCCAAGACTGTAATTGAATGAACAGTTAAGAAAATATGTGCCATTTGTATTGATTTCATTTCTTTTTCAGTCAAATACAGACTTGTACTCACTGGGATGATAAATTCCTCCAAATTCAACTCACTGCCATTATGTGTCATGGTGGTCGTTTATGTGAGACCAAATGCATCGCTGGACATCTGAGAATCAATGAGCTGACACGTCCTGACTAATCCTTAGATGTTCTGCGCTGTAAAAATATTTCATTTATCATTTATTATTTATGATTGTTTTTCACACGGATCTGGATTGCAGATATGTAAGAAGCGGTGTTTGGTGCGGCTTGCGTGAAAAACATCCATCACATGGTCGAGTCAAGTGATCGGCAGTAAATCCTCCCTGATGTCTCGGTTACTGTTTGTTGTGTGATCACAAGCGGTTGTTCTTTGATTTGTAGACAGGTGTTTTTATGATATAAACGTGATTGTATCCGTTTTCGGTTCCATCAGGAAGTGTATCCGGCTAAAAAAAAACGGCCAAATGAAATATGTGTCCCTGCCGTGACAACCCCCTGAGAATAAGGAGGAGCTAGAAGTAGCTGCCATTCAAACCACATAATGACCGGGTCCACATTCTGTAAAGCATTAAGATAAATTATTACAAATATAACCACTGCTCTTTACCTCTGAGGAATAATGAATATATGTATACCATCCAGACACCTGCTGAAAAATAAACAAATTAATTGATTCATTTATTATTATCATTATTATTAATAATAATCATTTCTGGGGTATATTGACAAGGTAAAGTATACTGGGAACCTAACCTGATTCAGCAGGGCCAAAATAATGAGACGCTGTGTTTTTTAGCTCATCATTTTGATCTAATGGCCCCTCGTTTGCACTTCTCCCTTCTATCTAAACTAATATCTAAACTGATAATCAAAGTGCAGATATGTAAGAAGAAGTGTTTGGTGCAGCTTGTGTGACAATCATCCATCGTTTGGTCGAGTCAAATGATCGGCAGTAAATCCTTCCTGATGTCTCGGTTACAGTTTGTTGTGGCACAGTCTCTGGAGATTTGTGATTGGCAGTGGTTGATTGTCTGTTTTGTCTCTGTGTTTGGAAACACGATTGTGTATTGTGATGGAGACGTGGGTCACTGGCAAAGGATGTTTTTGTTCAATTTTAGTGCAAATCACTCTCTTTGAAATTGTGAAATTCCGTTTGGCAAAAGATGTGGATCTTGAGACTTCCAGATAGGTAGAGCTATAAACTGTTATTGCAACTTACAAATTGTGTTGTGTAGCTATGTGACCTGGAGTGGCCATGGGAATACAGCACCTGGCCATAAATAGTGATCCAGTGTCATCAGCTTTGGATTGGGTGGACGTCATTGCTCCGAGATCCTAATGAAATGGAAATTTTATTTGGAAATGTTCATATATGCAATGTCAGGAATAGCATATTTATGATGTTGTAGATGATAGCAACAGTGCCCATCAAGTTCTGGTGCAGTTCATGATTATACCAGCTCTGTTTTATAAAACAAGTGATTCAGAAAAGGAAAAAAAAATTACGAAAATCTTTAAACACTGGCCTAAAACCAAAAGCAAAAACAAAAACAGACAGTTTCCTACTGATACCTGAGGGATGATCGTGTAAGCTAGCATGTCTACACTTGCATTTTCCATCTATGCACGTGCTGTTGTCTGTTAGTGCCAGTACTCTTGGATATCTGTTTGTAGATGCCAGATGTAACTGCTTTGGATGGAGATTAAGCTCATTACAAATCTTGTTGACAATTTCATTTGATCCATGTGAAAATAAATCCAACACTGCTTTGATGCAAGTAATATTTTTTTTTCCAATAGTGTTCACGTAGTTTTGTGGTTTTTACAATGGTATGAGGAGCACCCATCGCCTGCTGTGTAATCACAAGCGGTTGTTCTTTGATTTGTAGACAGGTGTTTATAGATATAAACGTGATTGTATCCGTTTTGGGTTCCATCAGGAAGTGTATCCGGCTAAAAAAAACGGCCAAATGAAACATGTGTCCCTGCCGTGACAACCCCCTGAGAATAAGGAGGAGCTAGAAGTAGCTTTTTATTCTACCTGCCATTCAAACCACATAATGACCGGTTCCACATTCTGTAAAGCATTAAGGTAAATTATTACAAATATAACAATTGCTCTTTACCTCTGAGGAATAATGAATATATGTATACCATCCAGACACCTGTCTTGTAAACTAATAAATAAATACAATATAATAATAAAAATAAACTACAGTTAAGCCAAGACAGAGCAACAGAAATGGTTCATTTGTTTTCCTAACAGACACAATGTGTGTTCCAGTGTGTGAGGAAAAAAGAAAATGTATGTAAAATATGTATTATGAAATGAGATGTATGCTTTTGTAAGTTCAAGATACATTAATATCATTTAAATGTTTGTTTTTTCATTTACTGAGCTGGTTAATAGTCAAAGATCAGCAACTCCAGTCAAATCAGATATCTGTACCATGAAGCAGGATTTTGTCTTATTTGGGTGGCTTTGGGGTTTACACTGGGTTTTGCCAAGGTAACGTATGCTGGGAACCTAACGTGATTCAAAGCAGGGCCAAAATAATGAGTCGCTGTGTTTTTCAGCTCATTATTTTGTTCTTATGGTTTTCGTTTGCACTTCTCCCTTCTATCTAAACGAAACTCTAAACTGCGTGCATGCAGTTTAGAGGTTATATGCACATATAGTGGAACAAGCCATAAGCGGAAATTAAAGGGAAGTAAATATGCGGCTATTGAGTTATTATAGATATTGAATTATGTACACACTCAGAAAATGAACTACATTGTTGTAACCATAGATAGGTGCAGTCCCCTCAAAGGTGTCGTTGAACCGTTGACGGGGGGGAACTTATCTTTCTATTGTATCATGTAGCATAAAGACTAGTCTTCAAGCATTGGTGACAATTTCTACTTATTAATTTCACCTACAGCCGGTTTAGAATTACCAATTAACCTAACATGCGTGTCTTTGGACTTTTGGGGAGATAGCATAGAAACAGGAGAAGAAAAAAACGAACACCAGGTGACATGGAGAAAACAAAGACATCAGGAGAGCTCAAACCCAGAAACTTCTTGTTATGAGGCGACAGTGAGGCAGATAACAGCAGGAAGGTTGGTGGATCGAGCCCGGCTTCTCCAGCCTGCATGTCGAAGACACTGAACCCCAGTTTGTCCCTGATGTATCCATTGGTGTGTGAGTGTGTGCAAGATTGATAGACAAGATGTTTAGGATTGAAAAATTTTGCTTGTATGAATTTATGTCTGGTGTCTGAATGAGACTTGTAATAAAAACTGCTAGGATCAGTAGAAAAGGGCCATATAAGTACTGGTCCATATACAGTGCCCACCTCCGCACCTGCATGCACTCCATAACAGAAAATATGTTAAATTTGTGCAAACGTGTTAAAATCTTTATCTAATTTATTTTTGTATTTGGGTCACACACGCTCTTACCTAATATTGCACATAGAAATCTTTAAGAAATGGTGCAAACTTCTATCTTTTCCTGATTGGGAAGGCTCTGAAAAAGTAGTTCATCTGAGGTCCAATAACTATCCCTAGGCATTTTATTTTCTGACAGTATTTAAAAATGTAATGCTTTGGGAAAAGTTTTCTTCTTTTGCTTTATATTCAAAAAGTTACACACCTGACAGCTGACTCCATATTAAAGTGTTCACGCTGCTGTGAAATGCATGTGAAAAGCTAACACGCTATTGTCCACAATTCTCGCCATGCCTCCATCTGTTGCCATCTTTCTCCTGGCCTCGGGAGATTCAGGAAATCAGTTGGCTGAAGAAAGTGGCGTCAGTGGGCCTGCGTGGCTGAGACCAGCTTCAGTGGATTTAGGGTCACACCCAGTGTTTGAAATTAACACCAGCCTAACACCAACCAAATGCTGATAGATGCAAATCTGCAAATAGTCTCCAGCTCTCGGACAATATTCTAGCTGGAAGAGATAAACCTTTAATGTTGGCTTTGTTCTATTTTAAAAATTATTTCAAGTCACTAGAGCACGACTGAATAAATATTATTTTTAAATCCCTTTGTTATTAAAAGGAAATTTAATAAGAAAATACTGCTTATGTAGTGCTTTTGTTAGCACGTTCATATCCAGTAATATTTTAGGCTCACTTGACTTATAGCTCATTAATTACAATATCATTTAGTTTTTTGGTTGGTGGATACACTTACAGTGATTTCTGCTGATTTTACTTTGTTGATTTTTACAAAAGTAAGCAAGAAAATGTGTGATTGAGGAGTTCTGATGCATTTTCTTTGTCTTTTAATGATCAATTATGGCGTTAATTGAGCTTTAAGAACTTTTGAAAGACTTTGTCATTCCTGTCAGTGTTTCCCACTGTGTTCACACCCAGTTACACACCCTGCTGAATCGCAGGAATGAGCAGTTGGACACACAGAATGCACACTCACCTCCCTGTGTATTCAAAGTGTGCAGGCTTCCACATGTGCATGCATGAATACAGACAGGTATACATCATATATACACTAAGACACAGGTAAAGCAACACTTCCACCAACACGGAGCTGAACCTGAGTCATGGTGCTAAAGCTCGCCCCGAGGTGAACCCTCATCTTACCTCCACCCTTCTTCTTGGGTGGGGAGGGGCGGCCTGGCGTCACCTGTCTGTTTCTGAAGGTGTCAAAGCACCGAGGTGAGAGCCCTCTTGCTGTTCTGAAGAAGGTTGGGATCCTAGGTAGCCGAAGGCCAGCCTCCTCCTCCACACAAGCATCGCAGTAACGAAGAAATGTGGGGACCCAAGAGGCCAGAGGGGCGAGTCCTCTTTTTAAAAATCATAATGGCAGCTGCATGTTTTTTGTGGCCTGCTTTGTTGAAAAGCAGCCCAGCTGTTGGTGCCTCCCAGCCTCCATTCGCTTTTCTCCTCTCCAGTTCTTTCTTGGCTTCTATCTCTCCTGCACCTCTCCTCTTTGCCTCTTTCCCCCCCTCTTCATTCTGGCCCTCCCTTCATGCCAAACCCCCATGCTTTGATACCCTTCATTTAGCGTGTCAGCAGCGATGACACATGTACCCATTCAACCTCCCCTGTCTACATTGTTAGAAGAGTATTCCAAATCAAGCAGGAACAAGCAGAGCCCTTTGCTTCCCATTGAAAATTTTCTGCCCAATAAAGCCTCCAGACATTCGACTGGCTGAATATTTGGCCTTTTGAAAAGGATTCCTCCTCGGAGGGCCCTCGTACAAAGCCGTGAGAGAGTATAATTTGCGTGGTGTGTTTACATCAAGATCCCCTCCTGTCAGGGGTAAAGACTCTTTTATCTCTGCGGGTGTCTTGAGCACGTCTGGTTCAGAACATGCAGGGGCACAAAGCTGAGCGACAGAATAACGTCAGCATGAGTGGCAGCGGGCTCCATAGCAGTGGCTCTGACAAATCCTCCTCTATCTGGCCCAGAATCCCACCGCTCAAACTGCAGTGAATCACACCGAGCTTAATGATTTGCAGATATACGCAGAGAAGAAAGCTGGAACCTCCGGGGCCGGAGTTTATCTCTGGACCTGACCCTTTGATCTGGCCCTCAGATTAACCCCGCAGACAAAGAGATAGAGCCTGTGCGCGCGAGTGTGTCCCGTGAGCGTATATCTCGTGTGAGAATATGTGTGTGGAGATGGTTGAGTGGTGAATAACCTCTGTATGACCCTAAAGACCCTGGAAAGACCAATAAAAGCTATTTACAACTGACCAGCAATGCATTACCTGACCCCGCGGTTCTGTTCCCAGGAGAAATTCACTGTCATGTTTGTCTGTCATGTAAACACCTTATCTGTGATTCTGCAGCAATGCTTTTTCGTAAATCACTAGAGTAAGATGGAGATGGCAGTCTCACACACACACACACACACACTGCATCATACTGTACTGTATCTCATTAGCTATTGGAATGATTCTCATTCAGTTCGACCCTTTGAAGCTGGCAAATGTAAATTAGTTGTATATTAATGAAGATCCCTTTTTTGTGCAAATTTATAGTAAAAGAACTAAATACTAATTTACAGAAAATGTATGAATAGTTCTTATGCAGTGAACTGTGAAGAATCATATCAAACTTATATGTTATGCTTATTTGATTATTTCTAATCAAACAGTTACTAGCAGGATGAACAGCAGGTTTTTGCTGCCCCCTCTGGCACTAAGTTGAATGTGCAAGCTTCTTGCGCCTGAACCTATTGGCTAGCCTGCTGACTTAGCTACTGTGGGCAGTATATACAATTTTTTGAGGGGTGGACTCCCAGTGTAGACAGGATCTGTCCGACCCAAGACTTCGGTCCTGTCCATCACTTACTTGTCAAACTATCAAGCAGGTTTGAGATTACATTTTGACAAATACAATTCCCCTTTTGCTTAATAAATGAGCCCTTTACCTACACACAATGAAAGCCCATTCAAAAGTGATCGGTCATTTGCTCTTTGCCTAAAACTGGTCTACAAACAGAACCCATAAAACTTCAGCTTCTAAAAATATTTCCCCTGCTTTGTCAGATATATGAGCAGATATCTGAGACGACTGAGCGCAGCATCACTCTCGCTAATCACATCATGCTACTGGAGAACACGTTTGCATCACTGTACCAAGCAACAAATTATCAGTATGTTACTATTTTCTGCCAGGTTGTACCGCAGTATAACCAAGCCTAGAATATTCATGGCCCCCAGAAGGTTTTGGTGACCAGAACTCTTTCAATTTTAGACACTTTTTGAGCCTGCAGCTTATGCAGCTAAAATCTTATTTGACCTCAGGACTTGTGATGTTTTTCATGTTCACAAGGTCTTTCCTGTGGTAGCAAATAATAATACTAACAACATGCTGCAAATTGCACAGCAGTAATATATTTGTTTCATCCTTCATATTAATTGGGCATTGATCAGCTGGCTGGTCTTGTTAAAAATATTAGAGAAAAAAAATAGCATTTTCAATTCCAAGTAGTTAAACAATCTAACGAGTGTGTAGCCAATACAATACCAAAATATTAATTATAACTTCAACACTCGCAATTTCCTCAGAGCTGAGGTAAGCCACAGGCTGCAGCAGGTCAGTTTTTTCCCACTACCACGCTGTAATAAATGCATTATATACATCATGGTGAGTGCTGAAGTTTTTATTAATAGTTTGGTCTTGTTAAAAACCCAGCATAGAATTAAGAAGGAACTATTTGTCCTTTACTACGTTAAAAATGTTTGGAAATTAGGTTTAATATGTTCAAATAGTAGAGTACATCTGATTGCCCCGTCATTAGCGTGTCCTTCTCAGACTAGTGCTAAAACTGAAAGGTTAAGCTAATTTGCCTGGCAGTAAAGAGAAAGCCTCATGATGGTAACAGATTTGTCCTAGCTGTGTGTTAACGTTTAAGCCAGTGATAAAGTTTATGATCCTCAGATTGTTATCAAATGTGAATGTGAAGCAGAGTTTATTTTGAAAGATCCAGCACCAGCCGTTTGGAGAGATGAGCAATCCTTAACTGAAGATTTTTACTGAGGTTATTACACATTTTGTTTTCTTCGAAATAAGTTAGTAAAGGCATTTAATTGAACCTAAAGTTATAAAGCTGTCCCTTTAAACAACAGAGCAACACTAAAAGTGGAGCTACAAGGTCAGCATTCTTTGCACTAAAACCCAGAGGCTTCATGTTCTCGGTGGACAAAACTGGTTTCGCTTTATTCCACTATAATGAAATTCTGTTCCGGTTTGACTGCTCACCAAACGGTGGATGAAGACATCACAGCGGCCACCCACAGCTGCTCATGTATCACACAGGAACAGCACACAGTCTGTGTTTGTCTGCCGCTGACGGATGGAATAAGCAAGAAGGAAGGCGAGAAAGAACCCGAGAGCCAGCCCTACTCTACGTCTCCGTCCACACGTTCATATTAGGCTGGCATTTGATGACTCGTTTAAATTTCTAATTCAACATGGATGCCTTGGGCTGCGCTGTAAATTCCTCACCCGAAAGCTAATTTTTGATTCAGCTTTCTTGTCGGCTTCATTCACAGAGACAGACACAGATCTGAATACAGGCAAATGATTTGAAAACACCCTGGAGTAATGGATGTATAGAAAGTCACGTATGAGTGGCTGCAGTGTGTCTCAAACATGTCTTTTTAGGATCATATGAGAGGAAGAGCCTTCAGCTTTCAGGGCTCTCTTCTGTGGAACCAACTCCCAGTTTGAATTCAGGACACAGACACCGTCTCTACTTTTAAGATTAAACTTAAAACTCTCCTTTTTGATATAGCTTACAGTTAGAGCTGGGCCTAGGCTGCTGGGACTTCCTATAATGCACCAAGTGTTTCATCTTCACTCAACTCTTCACTCTCGATCTGTTTATACACCACTCTGCCTTTAATCTTCAGTTATCATTAATCGCTGGCTTTCTTCCACAATGTGTGTTTTGTCTTCCTCCCCTCACCCTCAACCGGTCGCAGCAGAATTGCCGCCCCTCCCTGAGCCTGGTTCTGCTGGAGGTTTCTTCCTGTTAAAAGGGAGTTTTTGGTTCCCACTGTCGTCTGATTGTTGTTGATAGTTTTCTGTGTATTATTGTAGGGTCTTTACCTTACAATATAAAGCACCTTGGGGCGACCGTTGTTGTGATTTGATGCTATATAAATAAAATAGAATTTAAATGAGTACTTCTTTTAAAAAAAACAACAATTTTCCCTCTGTTTGACATAATGCAGTATCACAGCTCTAATACTGCAGTTCTTTGGAAGTTTTGTCCCTTTTGACAAAAGAACTGAAATGATGAGTTGTTACTGAGGATTATTGCTGCTGTCAGTCAGCATGTGACTCTGTTGAGGAAATCCTGTGAGACCCGGTTTTGACTTGTGCAGAGACGATCTTTCACGGGTCACAGATATAAAGGACAAAATATAAATGGATTAAAGCAATAAATTAATTACTTAATATCAAAGATAAAACAGGTGATTACAGCAGGTATGGTCAGCCAGAGCTTTTATACCCTCTTCTACATTTACTCTTCCTTCCAGATAAGGGGACGTAGTGAGGTCCTGCAGTAATCTGCAGCCTCCAGTTGTCCACAGATCTAAATAGAAAACATATAAGCGGACACATAATTGTGTTGTGTCACTTAGATTACACTTACTTGATTCATAATATTTTACCAACAAATATGCATTAACATTATACACATTAATGCTATTACTAGTGTTAAAACTTTGTAATCCAGCTGGATGTAAACACTATATGCCATTAAAATATGTAGTCTATAATATTAAGACTACATATTTTTTGACTGTGCTATACAGGTTTTTTGTTATATGAAGAATTTTTTTATTATAATATTAGCTTATGCAGTTTTAAAAATCTGATCTCAACCACTGTTATTTTTTTCTTGTTTTATCATCCTTCAAAGCCCCCGTGTAGCTCTGCTGTTCAGAGTCATGGGTGACATTGACTCACATCGGTAGAATAAACGTATAAAACCAGCCTGTCCCCCTTTGTCCATAAGACTGGCGGCTCTACTAAAGCCCCTCAACCTGGAACAAGGCACTGGGGATAAAGACTGAATATCTGGAATCTCAGACTCTTGAGCCACTTGGGGACACATCCTCGTCGCTGTCCTCTGTGTGGTCACACCTCTGTTCACCTTCTTAAACTCTTTGCAGTGACTGACAGCTGCACTGAGCCTTTTCACAAAAAGCTATATTTTAAAATGTATTTACCATTTTTCTGACTGAGGTGGAGATTGATGGAGGAGGAGGGGTTGTGGACAAGGAGAGCAGGAAGAGAAGGAAAAGCTCCCCAGATGAAAATCCTAAATCAGTATGCCCTGCTGCTGCAGCTGAGGCCTAGGCTGGGATTGCATTTAATTTATTCTCTTAAGCCTGGGAATCAGGCCATCAAAAGGAACCAAACTATCAGGTTTCCTGCACTAAATGGTCCAACAGTGTGATGTGGCCAGCCTGGGATCCGACTTAACCCTTTCGAGGTGGCAGACAAGCATCAGAGGCAGCAGCCTTGCTTGTCCAGACTAATTTCTTTCCCGACACTCGTAGGCTGCAGACTGAGAAACACATCGACTTGCTTGTGTGCACTGAAGGTGACACCGTGTGTGGAAGGATGGCACTCCCTCCTAATGTTTGGTAGATGTTGGCGATCCCTTCTTTAGCCCTGTTTAATGGTTGTGGATCATGGGATTAAGGGACACAGGCTCACGGTAGGTCACAGGAGTTCGGTGTAGCCTCCCTTTTAGTAAACTGTTGAAATACCAGCCTGATCATTCAGCGCGGCATATTTTAAATCCAGTTGAGTACCCACACAAGATTTTAGTAAGTAAGGCAAAAACACAAACACACACACTTTTCTCTACCTCACAATTTAATTTGCTGCTATTGCTCTGTTGCAACACACAGCACGCAAAACTGGAGCGCAAGTATGTGTGATGAATTCAGCTTTCGTTCAGGATGCGAGCATTTTCACCCGGTTAGAGACCCACAACTTTCACCTTTTCCCAAGCTTTTCCTCAACCAAGAAAACTGGGTGTTTTATTTATCTAACCCACACCAGAGTTTAGTGTTAATAAATTAAATCTCAGCTATGTTAAAGCTAGACTCTGTGGACAGAAAGCATGAATATAAAAACTGTCATGTTGAATGAAAGCTTGGCTCTAGTCCTGTCTGGCAGTGTGCTTCATATAATACTGCGCATATCTCTCCTGTGACATGAACCAGTGTTTGCCATAATAAATCCTTAAGTCTTAACCATACTATTATAGTTGTAGCAATTCAGTACTGAACAACTTCAGCTAAATGTGATACTAATACAGTATTTATTTGTACAGGCTATTTCTGAATAAAAAGCTAGATAAGGAAAAGCACAGAGTTTAGTGTAACACGATACAGCTCAGTTTAACTAAATATAGAATTGAAGTAGCCTTAAGAGTAGTTTAAAGAGACTTTTTAAATATTGAAAGATTGTAGCAGTATGTTAGATAGAGGAGAAGAAGAAGAAGAGCTGGACAGCGTCTCCAGGACTGTGTGGGTGTGATTTGATCACAATTGACTGATGGTGGCATTTTCCTGGCGGTAAAAGAAAACAGCAGCAACTGCCATCAGCTTCTGATTCCAGTATTGCTAACATCTGCCATTTCCCAAAAGAGCGCAGCTCACTTCAAACCAACGGGGCTAGTGCAAGAAAAACAAGAAATTTAGAAAACTATCATGTGAAACAAGCAAAATTGGCATAAATGTGTTCACGTGGGCCTTTAAAGAGGTTGGCAATGATACTTTGAAAGGTTTAACTGAATATAATCCTTGTTTTGCAACTTCAGCCAATATCAACATTTTGTAAAGTGAGTGGGGGGTTTTCAAAATGCAGAAGTAAAAGCAGTCACATGTTATAACCCCCAAAACTGCAATTACATTCACATTTTGGATGTTTAGCCAACAAATGCTTAACTCAAATACTGCTAAATATTCAGTAAAAAAAAAAAAAAAGTTTTCACGTGACTCTGTGCAGTCCTGTGAAAACATCTTTACAGCTGCTAATCAAATGCACTTGACTGGTTGATCATCAAACAAGTGCGAGCACCTCCATAAAGGAGGTTATGGGGGTTTGCTGGTCTGGAGCATTCAACAATTCTACAGTCTTCCCAGCAAATTCTGACTCTAAGGTCAAACCGTCCAGCACTCAGATAAATTGCAAGAAACAAACAAACATCTGAACAAACCACAAGACCTCTGAAGCAATGTCCTTTGGAAAACATGACCAAAGTGGAGATGTTTGGCCATAAAGCACAGTGCCCCACCTTTTTTCAAAACCAAGCAAAGCATATCAGCACAAACACCTTATACCAACTGTCAAGCAAAGCAATGGACAGGTGATTATTTGGGCACCTTGCTCTCACTGAGTCGTCTGTATACCAAAGTATTCTAGAGTCAAATGTGAGGCCGTTTGACAAACAGCTAAAGCTTGACCAAAACTTGGTCATGCAACAAAACGATGATCCCAAGCACAGCAGCAAATCTGCAACAAAAAGACTGAAGAAGAAAAACATCATAGTGCTCCGATGTCCCAGTCAAGGTTCACACAGAGGGAGCTTAAGAGATCTGTGCATAAACAAATGTCTGCACACCTGCACACAATAAACTGAAGCAACATTGAAAAGAAAGAAAATTTAGCCAAAATTCCTTCACAATGATACGACAGGCTCATAAACTCATACAGAAAACGATTGTGTCAAGTTATTGCTGCTCAAATTGGTTCTGCAAACTAATCAGTCATGGGGTGTACTTAGTTTTTCACGATTGGATACAAATTCTTGCTGGACGATTCAGCAAATGTTTTACATGGTCTACAACCATATTGTATTAAAACAACTTTTTATTTTAAAACTACAGTAACTGTTAGAAACCAAAGTGCTGCAGATTTAGTTTTACCTTAGCTGAAATTCACCCCTGTTGCTATGATGCCAGGGAGTAGAAGAAAGGATGTGAAAAGAGAGCTCTTTAGACACTAAAGTTTGTCATTTTTGGACCCAATTCCTGTTGTCTTTATGTGGTCAAACTGGGACCATCCGCTCCTCCAAAGAGTTTAAAATTTACAGTATACAGGAAGTGATTCTAAGTGAGTCTTTTGTTAGGTCTGCTTTAAGCCCAGATTCCATGGTTTTCCCAAAATAACCCACTTGGGTCACATGAGGTCAGATGCAATATTTTTTTGCTCATGTGTAAATCCATCTCTTGAGTTCTTGGAAATTATCAAATTTCTCGCTGTGCTTTTGTCCTCGACCACATGAAACCCCAGCTTGACCAAAAAACAACCAAAGGCTACTGTTAAACCGTCTCTGAGAAGCACAAAACGCCAACCATGCTCACAAATATACTTCACAGAGGCTTTATTTCCTGCTCGACTTGAAAACCAGTTTCACCGCAAAGGGTTTAGGAGGTTTTTATTAACTTATTCAAACATGAGAAGCAGTCTGGTACACAGGTTTTTTCAAAATGTCCTTGGAGCTCTGAGAGGCACCACGCAAACGTAAGCTGCGTATTTACACTGGAAAAAGTGACCAAACTGAAGATGCTTTTTAAAAATAATAATAACAATATTTATTTAAGTTTATGTTAATGTACAGTTTTGTTTCATTTGGGGGGGAGCAGGAGGTTGCAGCTGAAATGTATAAAACTGTAGAAGATAGTGGCAATAACATCAGAAAGAAGCCAGAAGACTTTACCAATAAATGCTGCTGATGAAGTTCTTTATTTGGAGAAGGTTTTATGTTTTTTTATACCACTGAATGTAGGGGTGTTTGCGTTGTATTGTATTTATGATTCCCCCCAGGCCTTTACCTGGCTAATTAGCAGCTATGTTAGCTTTTTAGAACATCCTGCAATTTGCAGGGTCCGTAACTGGCCAATTAATGGAAAATGTTTTAGTAAGAGAACAGAAATATAACATTTTCTTCCTCTCTGATGTCAGTTTTATGAAATAATCAAAGTGATAACACCCTCAACACACTTGTTGGCCTTTTCTTTGACCCTCTATTAATGACCCTCTCTTGTGTTCAGCTCATCTCGGTGCCAACACGTACACTTCGATGTCCAAAACCAGTAGCAGTTGGAAGCAGACTGTTGCTGTTATCAGGCTCCAGTCAGGACTCATGGCTATAAAGAACATAATATTGCTCTCGTCTTATGAATACAATGAAAAGCGGGGCAGATCTCTGATGACCAGCCCCTTACCCCTCATCTTTTTTACTCCTTGATCTTTCCTCACTGTTTGCTTTACTTTATTTTCTGTTTTTCCTCCCCCCCTCCCCCTGTAATTTTTTCGTGCAAAGAATAAAATTTCATCTGCGCGGGCTCTGGGAAAGGCGACCATCGGATTGGCCCTTGCCCGTACAGATGCTTTGAATTTACGGGGCTTTTCTGCCTGCGAGCTGAAGCAGGGTTGGATGGAGGGATGGATGGTGAGATGGAGGAAAAGAGATGGGAGGGGTTGGAAGGGGGTTGAAACCTGCCTGTATTTCCTGGGGATTAGGCATCAGATGGGCGCCCTCAGAGGAGGTCTCAGGTCCTGGCCTCCCTGGATGGCTGGGAAACTGACCCCCGTCTGACTTCCATGGTCTTCCCTGTTCCCTACCAGCATGTAGCCCCAGGACAGGACCAAGGCCTGGGCTCTATCCAATAACCAGCTGGCTCACCTTTGCCTGCATGATGCACCAAATATAGAATGTTTATTTCATGTTTTTTTAATACCTTCAAAGACTTCAGGTTTAGTGTAACTGTTTTTACAGTTTTTCTTCATCATTTCTATCTGACAGAACAATATGATTACTGAGAGCTGGGAAAATCACTGAAAAAAGACAGCTTGTTTGAATTTGTTGGAGCAATTTTCCTCAGTAAATAAGACCAACACTAAAATGACTGAAAAGATCCAAAAATGATTCAACCTAGCCTGATTTAAATGTAAATAAGAGGGAGGGAAACACAGGTTTACAGTTGGTTTGATAAGTCTGATTCACAGATAATATACAGATGAGGTTGAAAAGCGTGACATAAACTCGACACAGAGGACGCTCGCCTTCAGAGTAATCTGTTGAGATGTGTTGGCTGAAGCATTGAGGCACAATTTTGATCTTTGTGTCACATTTTTTTTTGTCTTACAGTTTCTGTACTTAGAGAACATTTGGTAAGTGTTTGTAGACCAGTCCAAAGCAATCACACAGCGGTTTTCAATACAGAACTGTATGCCTCCCATCAGCCAGCTTTACCTTGGGACAGCAACCAGCAACCATTCAATCGGGGGATACAAATTTTTCCTGTGGCTGCCAGACGGCCACCAACTGGTCTCTAGGCCTATGTCATTGAGTCCTAATGGTATAATCATAGGAGGGAAACCAGTGGTTGGACATGCCAGCGCAACCAAATTACTGCAACTGTGAGCAATGTTGCCTATGAAAAGGTTGCTTCAGTGACAGGTACCAGGTGTGTAGTCAATCACCATCAGTTGCTGTCTTCAAAGAAACTTGGGCATCAAAACAGAGTTACAATTGCAATAAAACTGAATTTGCAACAGAATGGAGTCAAGTTGGCATTTGCATGCAGTCTGTTTGGGATAATACAGCCATCAACTGAGATAAACCAGTGAAAATCACAAATCTTTTGCTGTTTAGCATACAGAAATTAACATTAACTATTGACATTCAGACTCCAGCCTGAGGCTCACAGATTTGAAATTCAGAAATTCCTTCACAAATAGTGAAACAGTTACTAAAGAAACTATCAATTCAACTTTAAACTCATAGACACTGTGCAAACCAGTGTTTGAGTCCCGTATTGCAAAGACACACATCACAGACAAGCTGCTCAGCCCATACTGACTCAGATTGATTACACTATGTTGGCAATCTGTCTGTGTTTATCACGTAGACACAAATTATTTCCAAACCCTAACCAATCTGTCTGAGAGTGATTGCAGCCAGTCCCAGTCTGACCACAATTGTTGGGGGCGTTGCACGCTCAAACTCTGGGCAACCAGTTGGTCACTGCAACTACTTGGAGTCACTGTGAAAAACACTCAGTGCGATCACTGAGCAACCACCGATTTTTCCTAGGTGTTTTTACTATAGTGTGACTGAGACATACCACAAATTTTTTACCAGCAATTTTAATGAATTTTATATTGCAAATATATTATTACTACTGTACTGGCAACATTTGTAGATCAACAATGGATCACATGGTGGTACAATATCCCAGTTTCCTTATTTTCATCTTTCAGCTAATTGTTTTGATTTTCCCTGCTTTACATGCCCAACACCAAACAAGCTAGAGACAAGATAGCACCTGCTGGCTGAAATCAGTGGAGAACATCACTTCAATTTAATTTTGTTTTATTTATATAGCACCAGATTAAAATAACAGTCATCTCAAGGCATTTTAATGAATTTATTATAAAGAGCTTTTAATATAAGAGCGAGAACCTCAACTATATGACAGTCCCCTGTGAACAAACTCTCCTCTTTAAGAGGAAGAGACCTTGGGAAGAACCTTGAGCAGTAGAGTCAGGAGATGAGAAAAAAGTAGAGTGAATATTAAACCTATTCACCAAGCACCAAGTAACACAACTCTAAATGACTCCAAATGTTTGGTGCTTGTTGAACAAGTCGGCAGAAAACACACACTTTAAAAACGATGGTGTATCATTAGTATGCATAGAGGCTTTTTGCTCAAAACACCAAATACAAATACAGTATCAAATGGATTTAAGTAGATTCCAATAAATTATTTAACTGTTTGGGGAAATTATTTGATTTTGCTTTTATTTCAGTGACAAAAAGACAGAACGCTGAGCTGGAAGTTGAGGTGGAGTGGCTGAAGTGACTAGGTTTTTGTTGGAAGTGACCAGGATTAGAAATGAGTATTTCAGAGGGCCAGCTCAGGTTGAGCTAAGATGGTTTGGACATGCAGGGCAATGAAGAGGAGGGATAGGGGAAGAAGAAGACTACAGAGAAGGTTCATGGATGTAGTGAAGGAGGACATGGAGAGAGTTAGTGTGATAGAAGGGGATGGTAGGAATAGGGTGAGATGGAGGTAGATGATCTGAATGTGTGGCACTTGTAGGTTGCTTCGCTTTCACTCTTCTGTCCAGTTCATCCCAAACCAGCTGATGGGGTTTAAGTCTGGAGACTGTTCTGGCCACTCCATGTTTTCAAGCTTATCATCTTGTTCTTTTTTCCTGAGGTAGTTCTGCCATAGCTTAGACGTATGTTCTGGGTCATTATCCTGCTGTAGGATGAACCCCTGATCAACTAGGTGCATACCAGAGGGTATTGGATGGCGCTGCAGAATGCTGTGGTAGCTTTCTAGTAGTAGTTTGGTTCAGAGTGTCTCTCAGTCTGTTCAAGTCACCGACCCTGGATCCAGCAAAACAGCCCCAGACCATCATACGTCCTCATCCATGTTTGACAGTGGATGCCACACACTGTGGAACCATCCTTTCACCTACTCAACGGCGTGCAAAGATCCTGCGTGATGATTTCAAATTTAGATTCCTCAGTCCATAATACCTCTTCCAGTCTTCAGTAGTCCAGTGGCAGTGTTTCATTTGTCTTATTCTGACATCTTAGCAGTGGCTTTCTTGCTGCAACTCGTCCTGACAAACCTGCAGCTCGAAGTCTTCTCTTCACAGTTGAAACTGAAACTTGCTTATCACGAACACTATTAAGCTGTTGTCCTGTGAGCCGCCTATCACGCAAGCTGTTAACTCTCAGAAACTTGTCCTCTGACTCAGTTGTGGCTTTGGGTCTGCCAGACGTCCTCCTGTCAGAGTTGGCCCCAGTTTCTGAGTGCCTTTTAATGGTGAAGGCAGGCGTACTCACTGACACCTCGACTTTCTTTCAAATTTCTCTGTAGGAAAGACCGACATTTTTAAGTGTTATGATGGTCTGTCTCTCTTCCATTGTTAATTGCCTTTTTCCTCACCATTTTTGTTGCAACACACTACTTTCTGCAGTACAATACTATGCAACTGATGCTCACAAGGGTACGGTACCACAGTGTTTTCCAACACTGCTTGCATGCAGACAGAGGGGGTTGTAAGTAATCCAGAAAAGTTGGAACACCTGTAAGAATTAGTAGCACCAGCTTTCAAGGCTTGATTAACCTCCAGCTTTAAATTGTGTTCCATGAAAAAGGTCTTTTTGTATAATTCTGAAATGTACATTATTTTTCAGTTTTGAGTAACCTTAACTTTTTTTTTTAACCTCTGGCAGTTCACCACTTACCTTTGTACCATTTTAAGCTGTTGATTGGACTTGAACAACTTGAATTGCAATGAGTAACTGGAAAAGTTTGGGTTTTCTATTATTATTATTTTAACATTTGCCTCCTTATGTTCCACTTTACACTGATGAAAATGGGAGATATGCGAGAAGCTCATGTGAAAAATCTGTAGGGAAGTAAAAGTTAAGCAACGATGACAAACTCATCCTAAGCAACAGGGCCAAACAGTTGCTTTAAGTCTCTTGGATTCATGCACAACTTGAACCAATCCTAAACGTGCGACCCTAAAATTGAAGAGAAATTAAAACTACTCAGGATTTCTTCCAGTGAAAAACTCATTCGGTCCTCTTAAACACAGACACGCATATGCTCAATGAGCCGAGATTCGTGAGGCTTTCGCTGTGGCACTCAGTCAAATCAAATAAATGTAGCGTGTCATCTTTTTGCCATTTGTTCTGCAACACTTACAATTATGCTCACTTTAATACAGTGGAGAGGGATTTATTATTACATCCAACACACACACACTTTCCCAAAGGGGACAACGAAGGCTTCTATTTCAATTAAACTTCACGCTCACACATGCATTTTTAATCATGAGGCTCACAGTTACTGGCAGCATCCCACAGATCTGCATGAAACACAAAATGATCTCAGAATTTTTGAAGGTATTTTATTACCGGAGTGTGTACAGACCTTTTGCAATCATCAATTGTAGCAATTATTTAGAAAGCACCTTACTTTTTTTTCCCATAAAAAGTTAGACTGTTGAAAAGTCTAAATGCAGCAAAACAGTCCGGTTCCTCATATACGTTCAAATAGTCCCAATTCAAATCCAACCTCAACCTCAAATCGACCGCTGTCTGTGTGAAGAGGTCTGCTGCTGCACAAGAAAATGGCTGAGATGGAAAAGTCCAATTTGTGATTATAGGGCGCCATCTGGTGGTGGCTAAATGGAAAGAACCAAAAACCAAAGGCAACAGCAAGACAGCCTCTGAATGAGTACATACTGTATGTTTTATGGCTTAACAAAGACAAACACACAAAGAAAACACTCTTCTACATTTTTTTTTTCCTTCCAAATACCGTGCCACTTAGAATCAGTCAGAAAATTAAAATAGAAAATAAAAATCTATGTTACAGTCCATTATTTTACTATAACATTTCACAAATACTCCATCTATATAAACACTTATAGGAACACACAATATAACCCATTGTTGCTCTGCAAAGACCTCCAATCTCCACTTATTGAATTTAAATGTACATTTTTCCAGGTGCAAGTATAAACTCTTAATAGTAGGGTCAAGACATATCAATAAACTCTTTCCAATTGAGGTTTTTCTTGGAAATTGAAGGCATCTGCAGCACACTGCGAAAGCATCTTTTGCCTGTGGAATCAAAGGCAAAAAAAAGAGGAATTTGCAACACACAACACAAAAACAAAAACTCACTCCTTTAGTCTTTAACACAGGTCTCGTAAAGACCAAACCAAACGAAACTTTTCTTTACGCTTTTCATTACACAGTGCGATACCAACAGAAATTATCCAAAAATGTAGAATTAATACCAAAAAAATACAACACACAATTAAGTGTCCTGTGTCACTGAGCACGAAAGAATGAGGGTAGCTGTTTTTATTGACTGTACTGTGTTTACATGCATTAACCCGTATTTATCGGCCTTCTCTGGAAGCCTTTTGTACTTGAGGTGTAGCAATGTCTCATAGCATCTTTTTAAACTGTATATGTTCTGAAAATTAAATCTTAGAGTGAGTGTTCTCACTTGTTCAATCTGTTTTGTGTGGCACTGTGTGTTAAAAGACCGCAGAATGAACAGTGCACGTCTACATTTAAATGCTAGTGGTGACAAGTAAATAGGAAATTAAAAACAATATAGGAATTTTACAAACTTAATGCAAAAACAAGTTCCCGGCCTTAAGAAAAAATTTTCTTTTTCTTCTTCTTCTCTTCAAAATTAACTGATCACTAGTAAACGCCGCCTTCTTTCCTTGCAGGTAAAAACAAGGAGGGGAATATTCCGTACTTTTAGCTCGTCTCCAGCTTCGCCATTTCTTGCACGTAGATCCCGATGCTCTCGCTGTCAAACAGCACGAAGTAGACGGTCTTGATGGTGGAAGACATGGTGGCCACAAAATAACTGGAGATGGCCTTGAGGATCAGCTGGGCTGCCGTCTGCTTCGGGAAACCATTCCTGACGGGAGAGTTCACACACACTTAGTGAAATGTGGTCTCACACGCACACACTGCAGAGATTGTCATTATGTTAGTGGTAAGGATACACATGAAGGTAGTTATTTACTAGGCACATATTATAGATTGAATTTGGAACCAAGTTTTACTGCTTTCAACTCAGGCACCAATTTTAAGCTGTAAAAGGGTGAAAGGCGAGGTAAAGTTTTTCCTATAGCTGTTCAAACCTCATGAACCTGAACTTTGGCTGGCCCCTGTTATTCACTGGTTTCCAACCAGTGGCTCAACAAAGGTTGGGAGGATCAAATCTGAGCTGCTGATTATCAAGATAAGAAATGAGGAAAAAAAAAAAAAGGTTTCAAGCTAAATGCTAATGAGAACAAAAGTAAAAGTGCTAAAAAGTTTAGCAGGCTAATTACACACCGTTAGCTAAAAAAGTCAGACGTAGCCAGTATAACATCACCCATTGGTCTTGAAATTGTCGTCTTGTCAGCATTTTGGTCCTTAGATACTGAATGCAGCCACATTTGGATGAGTGGGTGTTGTGGATTAACTAAAGCTCATGCTAACTATCTTGTTTAGACCTCAGTAACACAGGCCTAAACTGTGTGACCATCCGAAGAGGTTAAAATAAACGTTGACCAGTTTGGAGTACATGCTGAAGGTTTCTGGGTGAAGCTGAGTTAAATCTGTTGCAAAGAAGGTGCAGCACCATAAAAACCTCCATGTGATTGCTTTAGCAGATTGCTGCAGTTGCCTGTAGTTTGCAGGAAAAACGCAGACTTGCCTGCAAACATTCGCCAATTTAATTTCCCCAGCCATAGTGAAACTTGGAAGACGTTCACGTTCGGCAGCCTTACTACGGCAAACATCATATTTCAAAAGGCACAGCTTTTACTTTAAAAGGTGAACAGCCTGGGTCACACTTTCAGAGTTTCACTCCTGCTAAATGAAAACTGAGTTGCAAACAAGTCAGCATATTCCATGCAAACTACTACCATCAAAGAAATCGCAGAAGGTTTGCAAAGAATTTCCTGCTACCAACAGACAACTGGTCACGGAATACACTCTGGATTAAATCACAACCTATTTTATCGCCGTCTACTCTAAATGAGGCCATAATTATTATTTTTTTCATTAAAATTAAAGACCATATATTTCTATTAAAATGCAAAGATGTGGATTTAGACCAGAAAATGCAATCTGATTGCTATGCAGGATTCAACTTCTGCAGGCCAAAGACAGAATGCAGACCAGATGCCTCTGTTCATCTTTTATAGAGAGTTTAAGAAAACAACAAGTGTGTTAAGACATAAGATGTTTGGAGATCACCAAAATTTTGCCAATTTATCCTCAGACAGATGTGAATGTGTGCAAAATTGACTAATGTGAAGCCACATAGCATTTTACTTTGGAAAATGTTGCTTTATTGCTTGATTTTGACGCAACAACATGCAGTGCTACCTTTTCAATCAAACCTTTGTTTGAACCAATGTCAAATATTCAGTAAAGTAATTGTGAGTAATTAATATCGAGTATGTAAATCTAAAATGAAGGATATAAGATTTCTGGCACTAAAAGCGGGTTTGATTTCAGTCTTATGGGGGGAAAAAAAACGCTTAAAATGCAACGTCACATACAGTCAGGATGTCATGTTGGCCATCTCCATCTTTTATATACAGTCTATGACCTCATTGTGCTGCTCTCAGTGTTATCTATGGGATCAAGCTGCATGTGTCTCAAGAATTTGTCTCAATCCCCATTTTAAGTTACAAAATAAAAGAAGGAAAACTGTATGGGTAGGCACATAAACATGAGCATGAACAATATTTTCTATAGCCGAAGATCCAAGAATGCTACTCAAAGATGTTATAAGGAGATTTGAGACAACGTTTCTCCCAGCTGGAATGTTATTTCAGGAGAACTCGGTACGGTTTTTTGGGTTTCCAAAGTGTTCATATTATCCCCCTTTTTAAAAAAAACACTTTTAGCTTTAGAAAAAAAAAAAAAAAAAAAACAGGTGAAAATGTCCTTAAGTGGATGATCATACTGCATACTGGTGATATACAGGATGTGGACCAGATAACATTACACTTTCTAAGAGTGTCTTGCTTTTACAGGTGTCTTTCATCTGCGTGTTTTCTTACCTTCCACTCCCGATGGAGGGAAAGGCCACAGACTTGAGTTTCTTCTCATCTGCCAGAGCGAGGCAGTTCTTCACCGTCTTGTCCAGCATCTCCTCGCACTTGTCGGAACCCCAGCCTGGACTGTTACAGTGGATGACGTACTTAGCAGGCAGGCCAAAGCCAGCAGTCAACACGGCTGAGAGAAGGGGGGGGAAGAGGGTGGGGGGGGGAGGATGGTTAATCACTATGAAGGAAAGAGGAGAGGAAATAGAGACACCAGGCGGAGAAGAACTGGGAAACAAGTAAGGATAAATACTATGCTTGCACAATATGCCAACATTTTTAGTCTTGTTGCAAGGATGAGACTTTTTTTGAAACACAGCCCTAGATTCATTTAGTCAGAACAGTCAAATGTCAAAGCTTCATTCACTCCGTTTTGTCAGAAATCAAAACCTACAAGTTGTTTGGAGGCCAAAGGTGCTAAAAGATCACTGCTTAGTGGAAAATGTCCAAAATCTCTGGGATATTTCAGTGAGGTGGGCTGCAGAAATTGTTCCTCCAGACAGCAGAGGAGAAGGGGAGGGGGGAGAACAGCAAAGAGGGGGAAGAAAAAGGAATGAAGTGAAAGTAAAAGAAAGAAAAATGAGAGACGCCTGTACTCTGTTGTTTAACATTTAGCTTAGTCTTCCCTCAAACCCAGCAGCTGTAAAAAGTGTAACTCAGCCAAAGCCTCTGATTCTGTGAAGTGCAAAAGCCTCCAGTCAGAGTTTATTAGCCCACAGCGAACGTGTGACTGGACCGAAGTCAAAGCTGAGGACGAGTTCATTTCCAGATGGCTCAGAGAGGACGGAGAGACTTCACACAGCTGAGCGAGAGCCAGTCACGCCGCATGTGTGATCTGGTTGTGAGGTAAAGTCGAAGGACGATGATGATTATGGTTTTCATGACTGCCTGCCGAGTCCAATTTGTTTTATGGTTTGGGTGGGAGGAAGTGTGTGTGGTGGTGTTTGTGCACTGCGCATAACCTGCCGATCAAACAATGATGAAATCCAGCCCTGCAACATTTATGTGGATTTTCTGCATCTAGGTGCAGGGAACTTATCTGGTTACGCTAATGATCGTTGTCTTTTAATCAATCTGCCACTGAAATATGAACACCATCACATGCTGCAAGAGATGAGAACCTTCAGGAACCCAGCATGTACCTGTGGGTCTGATACTGCCATTTACAGGCTAATAAAAAACAGTGCCAGCTGCTGGTCGATGGCCAGGCTAATCATATCGTTCATTTAAATTTTGATACTCATGTTAACCCTTTATTGACCCCAGGTCTGTCTGTCTTAATTTCTCCTAGAGACCAAATTCAGATGTTTTGGAGAGAAGAACACGCTTTACGGGGATATTCAGTGTACCACAACAACACTAAACATTCACAAGCCAATGCTGTCTGAACACAGACAAAGAATCACCTCCGCAAAGATTTTACCACGTGCACTTCACATTAGCTTACCCCTCAACCATTTTGTGCTAGAGAGAAAATTCAAATGGTTCCTGAAAAGATGAAACTAAATTTTTGTTCAATTTTACTGACAAAGTTACAAAATCCATCCATCAGTTCTGTATGAAACTTTGTTGATTATTATATGCATCCACTGAAAACATGACTGACATCAGACTTTATTTGCTTCATCTCTGCTGGACTGGGATGACCCATCAAGCTGCCTTAGGGTTGCAATGGGCCATATAGAGCAGCAGGATGGTGTTTGTGGGACTAATTGTGAATAAAGTGCAGTGGCAAGTTCCTTCATTAGTCACAAAGGAACATGTGCAAGAGTGTGGCTAATTACTGCGATTTTATAGTGCTGGACAACAATGGAGCTTCATGCCACTGATGATTAAGCAATATCGAGTTTTGGCTACTTGTTAATAGATAAACCCACTGCTGCTTTTCGTGCAGAGTGTATTACAAATGAATCGATTTATCCTCTAAGAACAGTAAATATTAAAGATTTAATGAGCTAACTGTAAATCAGTAAAATTATCAGTTTTGCTGTTTACTCAAGCCAGAATTCAGAATCTTGGCTGCTCATTTATAAAATCCTCTATAATCAGCAGAGCAAGTCAGGCTTCGCAGAAAACTAATGAAGGGAAATTTCATGCACTCTGAGCTTTGGTGTATAAATAAAACAATTAGCTTTTACTTACTCAGCTAATGTTTTATTTTATGTTATTATGCAGGCAGCAGCAGTAAGTTTAGAAATTACCACCTAAAAATCACTCGTACTTTCAGAATATTAAACTAAATGAATTACCTTGGATTTGAATAATTAACTTTAGTACCTGCCTGGACTTAAAATGTGGAACTTTGCTTGCAGAGAGACAAAAATGTTGGTAAAAGACATCACTGAGAACCTTTTGGACAGCTGTCCTGAGGCAGGTGTGGTCAGCGTGACCAGCGTGACCATAGGGCCGATCTCAGAATCCCCGTCAGGCTCTGCTGGCTTGGTTTTCAGTCACCTGGTAATCTATTTACGAGCTCCGCATAGAAAGCAGGATTAGGATACTGAGCGAACTTGGCTGAAGGTGGGCAGTATTTGAAAAAGTGAGTGTGAGTGATGAATAATGAGAGAGATAAAGCGAAAGAACCAGAGACAGATGGAGAAAGAATAAGAGGGACATTAAGAGGGAACAGACAAAGATAAAATAATCTTTAAGGACTAAAATAATATTGCTCTCTGAAGGGCGATCCCTGTAGCTGCAGACTAAAGTCGCCAAGAACAGATGTGATGTGCCAGTGCTAAATGTCTTTGATCACAGTCATGACCAAAAGAAAAAAAAGTTCCTGGATTCACGGTTTCAAGTTCAACACTGAGCTTTTAAGCAAAGAATGAATTAGTCTAAGTGTGTAAAATCTAGGCTTCCATGTCCAAAGAGCTAATCCTGGCTGCGGTGTCATTTTCTTAAGCTGGAAGGCCAAAAAGACCCTGCCCTGCTCTGCATGGTGTGCGAGATGAGAGATTTATTAGACACGCTGACATCACTGTCATACGAGCTGGGTGGTGCTCGAGTGGATCAATATGCACTTTTCCAACCCCTTTCAATCATGTAATCAGATCAAAGTGTGGAAAAATCTGATGCACAGTGTGTGAATGTTAAAGCAATTTCCAAAAAGAGGCAGAAGAAGCACATCTTGGTGTTACGCTCATACTTCCTTTCCAGCAAACCAAATGTTTCATTTAAAAAAATTTAAAGAAAAAAAAAAATTTAAAAAAAAATCTAGAAACAACACTGATCAAGAATGTTTCTGGATACCAAATTACATCCAACTTGTTAACATCGTTAAAAACACCCAGGAACAGTTGACATATACAATATACTTCAAAAAGAAGTAAGAACGAAAAGGTGGGAGTTGTTATTGAGCACTTAAAACAGAACTTTAAGCTAATCGCGTGAGGTGAGAAAAGTCATTTTTCTTTTATGGACAGTTTTGTTTTTTTCATCAGAGTGTGCATGAGAGCAAGAGATTGTTCCTTTTATTCCTAAATAAAAGGAACACTTTGAAAACACACAAGACCGTCAGGGTAAAAAAAAAAAAAAAAAAAAATTAAGTAAATAATCATGCTGGATTTCTTAGCTGACATCATGAATTGGGTGTGTTCAGTGAATCAATGGATGCCACTTCGATTGATGGAAATCAAAATTGTCAACCTACAGGGGGCGGAGTTCAAAGACACACCGAAAATCAAAGTGAAAAAATATTTTGGCAGGTTAGTCAATTTTGCTGAAATTTTATTCTGGCAACTCAAAGCGGTGCTCTGTATGGATGGACCCACGTGTTTGTTTGCCTGCTTGACAACATCAGGGCATGCTTTTAATGAGACGATGTCATGGATGGGGCCCTGGGGGATCTGGAGCCGGACAGTCTGAGGTGCAATCTGACAGCATCGGATAGGTCCAAGGATGTCATTCCAAGGATGTCATTCCGATCCCTAACAGCAGTCAGGGTGCCGTTGCCTAGCCCGTAGAAGCCTGTGCGTCCCTCCATACATATGCCTCCCTAGACTATCATCGACCCATCAGAAACCAGTCATGCTGAATGTTACAGGCAGCACAACGTTCTCTGTTGCTTCTCTGTGCTGGGAGGTGCAGCAAACCTTCTGGAAAAGGCACCCTTTGATGTGTCAGGAGTTGGACTACCTGTGCCACCTATGTAGAGCCCATGTATCACCTCATGATATCAGTAGTGACACTAACACTAGTGGCAGCACCTATGGTATGAATTTAAAATTCCTACATCGCTTTGTTCACAAGTTACTGCATTCACAAATTTGAGTGTCCATGTCCTCGCCCGCCCAGAGGTGGTGCACCTTTAGTTAATTTCTTGTTAACACCAAAGCAGCAACAAACCCCTCTGCATTTATCTGACCAGATCAATATCCCAGATTTTTAAATGACTTGATGCCACAGTCTGAATAAAAAGTGTTCCTCTAATTTTTAATCGAGTAGTTTATAAGTTTCAAGAAGCATAACTAGTTACTGTACAAGCCAGTTACAAGAAGACAGTGTGAGGAGCACTCTGATGTGATTGGAGGATAAGGTTAGTGTAGGCAGGTTAAAGCAGTAGACCTCATCCAATCAGCAACTTTTTCAGACTTCAAAGAAAACTAAACTCCGAACCTGCTGGCTCATCACATGGTCTCGTAATCATTACCAGAAATTATAGGAGTTTTTGTCACTCTTTCAGGCTTGATAAATCCTCTGAAACGTATAAAAAAAATTTTTTAAAATAACTCACTAGGATTATCTGGATATTCCATCATTGAGCAGGCATTTAGTTTTGAATTTCTGGATTTGGATCTTGTATTTATTTCTAAGTAAAATATATAATGTCCCCTTGTTCAGCTGATACTCCTCTTACTCAGTGATGATGATGCTTCAGTTCACCTGTGTTGCCAGCCTAGCATCATGTAGCAGGTTTTTATACCCCTGTGTTTATGGCAATTTATCTTTTTATATCATTAAAATACCACAGCGTTTATTTGAAAAAACATATTCTGCCAAATTTTTATCATTTCCACATGTTTATCTGTATATGGTGTTAAAATAATGGTGCTAGAATGATTTAATGTCTTATTTACAGTACCACAGCAAAGTCCGAGCCAGATCTTTCAGGCCTCCTGATATAACCTCTACTTTCTGTGTCCCAAAAAAATAAATAAAAATAATCCTCTGTGCACTTACCACCAGCCACCTCCAGAGGGCCGTTTTTCTTCTTCAGCTCTTGCACTGCATCGGTGAACTCTTTACCCCCCTTTTTCTCCAGAGCAGAGCCTGCAAGGGGAGAGAGGACTGAGGTGAATGCATCCTCACATACTGCAGAGAGAAAAACAGCAGGCAAGAAGAGAGCTGACTGGTGATCATGCAGACAGACAGGCAGGCAGGCAGGCAGGCAGACACACAACAGACAATGATGCTGTCAATCATTTCCCCCAGCCTCTCTCTGAATCTCTGCACTCACATTTGTAATCAAACATACATGTTCCTGTTACTTTAATTTTAAGAGTCTGGGAAAGTCTCACAAATGAAGTGTAAGGATTCAAAGCTGCCATTTTCAGAATGACTCATTCTGAGAGTTAAACTAATGTATTAAAGCTTCAGTCTGTAATTACTTCCCTCTGTCCTTCCATAGTGGCTTATATGCAGTGAGGAGAGTATTTTCTTTCACTCTCAAACTAGCAACAAAAAAAGTGGGTGGGGGGTGGGAGAATATTATAGTTAACAATGTAAAAGCTTTGCAGCACTGGTGAACTGACTTAAAGTAAAATAGTCCTAGGAATTTAAGTTTAACTATGATACTTGATTTCATGTGTATTCATGTCTCACTGACGACATTTATAGGACTTTAAAATGCACTCAGAGCTAAAGAGAGAAGAGGGGAGGCGATGTAACGTCACCAGAAGCAGACAAATGAATGCTCTGGCTGCAACAATATTAAAAACAGGCAGGGGGGGGGGGAACCAACATCTGGAAGTAAGAGTGAAAGTCAGCATTTTAAAGAAAAGCCCCTCAAATCATTTAACAGTCATTACAAGAAAAGCAGACAAAGGGTGCTGGTCCTCGTAGGTAAAGAGCTAGTTAATATTTGTTCAGTCATTAATCCAAATTGCCACAAATCAACCCTCACGGGTTTTAATATGAAGCTTCAGGAAACAGCGTCTTAGACATTTTCTCTCTTTCTAACCATCTGAACTGACAGCACAGTCAGAGAGGTTAAATGTCACAGGAAATGAAGTGAGTCCCAGACTGTCTGCGTTTCAGTCGAGTGGAACAAAGCAACAACAAGCAGCAGCACTGTTTTAGGATCACACTGAGAAAGTGTGCGTATGCATTACTTGATGCACTCAACTGCTCCCTGTGCATCGCATTTCTGTTCCTCTATAGGACTAAGAGAATCACTAGGAGTAGCATAAACATTGTGTACATATTCTTTGGCGGGAATAACTATAAAAGGTTGTTGGAGAGAGCGCAAAGCAAAAATATGCACTACCCAGGTTAATTATTACACATTCTGCAGGCAAGCTGGAAATAATACCTGGATGATGTGATAATAAACTGGCAAAGATTTGAAAGTTAGCTGAGACCGTGAACATTTACTGCAGTCTGGTTAAGATTTTGTGGCAAGGAGCCAGACTCACAAAGCAGGAGGAATAATTTAGGCAGAAGATATGATATGACTCTGAAAGCTTGTTGAACACGCTTACAAAAAGCTTATAACACTACGCGCCAGATACATCTCTGAAAAGCTGTCACTGAAGTATGTGGCAGTTCAGCTTTTCAAACACATATAAACCTCACACAGTGCTTCGACCCCTGGTGCTGACGTGGGAGCTCGAGGTCACCCAGCTATCTACACTTACACTGCTTTGAGAATGAGAACGAACGGGAACCAGTTTCGAAACATTCTGAATCGAGATGCAAACCAAAATTCACATGAAGCAATTGAGTTGAGTGTCCACATTTTGTTTGCCTACTGGCTTCGGTTTATGGAAAACATAGCGTGTGAATGCAGAACATTTTTTTGGCAGCCAACTTTCAGATCTTGGCAGTTACCCACAAGTACCTCATTGCACTAATCTTACAGTCTTTACTTGCACTTTTCAAGCCTCTGCAAGTTAATTTTTCACTGATAATGAAGTATGGTTTTTCCTCCCTTTTCACTTTTTAACCATTGAGCAATTCTGATCATATATTCTGTGGTTATGCTTTTACAGTAAGAACAGCAGGGAGCTTGGTCGTGGTCTAAAAAGCGCTTCATTAAAGAATAAAAACTGTGCTGCTGCTGTGATGTTTGCCCACAGACTGCAGCGCTGACCATCTGGATATGCAGAGGGAGAGCAGACAGGCAGTCGTGGTGTCTGCGGTGTCAGTGGTTCCTTTACCTACTTCACCACCTGTATAGAGGGAGGAGTTGGTCGGGTGAACGACAGCGTCGCTCTCCACGATGGAAATGTCGGCTTGGACAACTTGCAACTACAGACAACGACAACGACAGGCAAACAAACATGGTGGTAAAAAACACAGTGAGTGACCAGGAGCAATAAGATGGCAAAAAAGAAAAGAAATAAATAAATGAATGAAAGAGAAGAAGAAAAGAGAAAGTGAGCACGCTCCTTATTGGCTGAGGACATCACAGGGAACAAGGAGGCAACTGAGGAAATGGTAGGTCATGTTACAGTATGTAATTAGGAAGCAGGACTGCACAGTTGGCTAGATTTGCTTAAAATAAAATAAGAATAGAGTAAATAATCCAAAAGCGTGTAATTGTCAGGGCATATAACCACACCCCAAAATATTTTTATTCCTACAGTTTCCAGGAGCAGAATTGAATCCATCCAACTGTGTCATCCCGAGTCCTGAATGTTATGATCGCACTCCAGGTGAACAACCTCACAGTCAGGCTGAAGGGAGCGCCTAAAAGAGGCTCGTGACGGGTTTTCTCTTGCTCTACTTCAGTGCACTACAGTGATCTTCAAACATTATAAAAGGTCCTGCAGCCCTTTGAAAGGAGGACAACCTGGAATGAACCGCAACACATTTACACAACAGGAGGAGCAAGCAGGATCGCTGCTCTGAGGAGCTTTGAGAAAATCCTTGAAAGTCTCCACAGAAATCGCTTTCTTCTCCTAGAAGCGGCATTTTATCCATGCTTTTCTATTGATTTGAAGGAAAATTTCCACCTTTCTGCTCTTATATTCACAAGTCAAAGAGCCGGAACGGCTACTTTAAGAATCAAAGCATCTCATAGTTTATTCACACTGTGAGCAGTTCTGTTACTTCCAAGGAGCTGACCATCCAGCAAGCATCGAATAACTCTACTAAGGAACGTTTACAGGAGCATTAACCAAATAGATTATAAGCATAAATAAAAACAAGACGCAGTTATTTAAACCCACACCCAAAAAAAGATCTAATCTATCATTTAGTGTTTACTAAGTTTTAATATAACTGATCTTCTATTTCTATTAAATAGAACATTACACAATTTATTTCATTTACATATAATTTAGAAAATTTCATTACTTCAGTGTTTTCAGACTGCTGCCACAAACACTGTCTCCCCATGAAACCAATAAACAAAATGAGATTATTAATATTATTTTATTTCCCTAATTTGTTTGCACTTGTTTCATTTCAGTGCATTGTGAGTGTATCTACTTTTATTGACTTTTAAATGCTAGTTTATCCCACAGTTCTCTTAAGTGCATGTATGAGGGAGGCACAGGAGAAGCCATTTGCTCCATGTAGCAGAAAAGAGACAGTGTTAAGTTTCTCAGAAACTGTTGACCTAATGTCAGCAGAAAAAAAAATATTAAAGTATTAATTTGTCCCAAACCAAAGAAGAACAGCTGGTGTCATACAAATCTTATGGCAGGGAAGTTTTAGCTACAGCACTAAAGAAGCTCTGCCTTTGAATGACAGCTGAACAGTGTAAGGCTAACCGCTGCAGAGGACCACCCGCCACCTCAAAGCAATCAACCCAGAGGAAACAATCAGGTTTTTAAAATGCTATTTGAAGCGCAACCAGTTTGTAGTTTCAACATTAATTGTATTAAACTGTGATTTCTAATCAGCAGGTATTTGCGATGCATTATCTACATTTTCTGTTCCTTAATACATTTCTATGCTGACGCTGCTGCAAAAAGGCTTTCGTGACGTTCACCCATGGCCATCAGGGAAAAAAGAAAAGATTTTTATCGTTTTCACCTTCTGTTAAACCGAAACTAAATTATCTCTTCCACTGTCCACCATCTGAACCGAGCTGCTCGCAGTGTGAAAGAATGGAACGGGTGGAAAAAGGCCCTCTAAGAAGCTTGAAACTTTGGTATTTTTAACACAGTAAGGATTTAAGTTAGAAGAAGCTGTACTGTTGAACCTTCAATGATTTTGAATATCTAAGCCCACGCGGATGAGAAGGGGTGAAGGAAGGAGGGCAGGGAGTTGAGGAGCTCACCTAGATCATCTTTAAGTTCAAGTTCAGCATTGGTGGGGTTGATGACCCCCTCCACGTCAAAGCCAGCCAAGTTACTGACCTCGCTGTGGATGAGGTTGAGCTGCGAGGCGAAGAGCAAGGGGGGGGGAGCAGGCATGCCAAGGAGGAGGTGGACAAGAAGGAAGAGGTGAGGAAGCAAAGCCATTAAAACCAGAGTAACACTGCAGCTCAGCAGGGATACCTTGACTTTCTGTTCAATTACAGAAATGGACACAGTGCACTTTGTTTCCTAAATTTAGATTTAAAGCCAATTTTGCACAGGGCATGCAAGAAAACACCTGAAAAAGATTTATTTTGCAAACCTTATATGCATTTATTAAACACTACTTTAAAGATGAATGTTACAGTATCTAGTTGGAGGCCAACTATTAGCACACTGGTCCTTTAGATGACATGATAAAGTGCTTTCATTTGCAACTTTTCAACGCAAAACTAAAAATAACTTAAAATCTTACTATTGCTATAAAAAAAATGTATTTTGTCCAGAGGGGATGCAGCCTATGGCACTCTACATTTAAATGCAATGACTTATGTTTATTGAACGCATTTTAAAACAAGCTTATATTAGTAGAACGTCCCGTGGTGTCCCACAAGGCTTCCAACTCCTACATGTCTTGCAATAATCTGTGTAGAGTACAAAGGAGAATCCCGCTGCATTAACTGAACAAGATAAATCTGCTTCTTTGTTGACTTGACTTTAAGTTTTATTTCATGGTAGTAGGACCAACAGTTTCCAGAAAACGAACTGAAAATGTCAAGGTATTCCTCTGAATGTTTATCATTTCAAACAGACATCCAGTAAGCACCTCTCAGCTTAAGATTCAATAGTCATCTGCTATTCCCCAGACACTATATTTCAGCAACAAGCATTTGAAAGTCAGAGTTATTGATAAAGGCCCAGATTGTCCCAAAGAAAAACAGAAGCCAAGAAGATCAGAAAGAACGATAGCAGTTACAACAATTGAATCTTAAAAAAAACACACAGAATAAAAGACTAGATTTTCTATTAATGACTTCATTATCACAGTCAGTGGGAGGTTTATTGCATTCATCTGATTAATTATCATCCACTGATGATAACTGCTGCTGTAATCTTTGGTCAGCTACACAATCAAGCACTAATACTCTGCTGCTGCCGAGTATAATATTTCCAATCCACAAATGAAAAGCTGAAAGCATTTTTCAGCATCTAATCATTTTTTTAGTCCTTGACTAAAACACTACAGTACACTACATGCATCATCAAGGAATGCAAGCACTTCATTGTTCTTTGTTCATTGTTACAGCTCATAAAAGATTCACAAGCACGGTGCCAAGAGTCATTATGCTTTTAAAGTATCAGCGGTAGCAGAAGACGGCAGCTAAATCAGGGCAGAATCAATTCTAATTCACTAGAAAGAAAATGTCAAGTTAATTAGTATGAAATGACATATTAGCATCAACATACACAGGGCAGAACAAAGCATGCAGAGCTGCCAACTGCCAGGTGAAAGCTAAACCCTCGGTCACACCGGGAGAGAGACCAAGCAACTCCCCGGTGCATTTTTCCTTCGCAACCGGTCGTTGCCAGATTGTCACTGACTCGTCTCCAAGTCTGTGTGACTGAGGCCTGAGGTGAAACCTTAAAGTAAATTTCTTTTCCCAATGCATTTCTTCTTTTTTTTTTTGTATTAAAACACTGTAAGAAAGTATTTTATGATTCAAGAATTTTTAAAATAAAAAGGAGTTCTACACTTAGTGGACACTTTGTTGGGTAAACCTGTTCTCTGCACGTAGATATGGTCAAAATGACCTACCGACGTTCAAACCGAGCATCAGAATGGTTGAAAGAAAGGTGATTAAAAGAGGCACTGAATATGGCATGCTGACTTCCAGATCTACTGGGATTTTCCTGCACAATGATTTACAGAGAATAGCCAAAAAAGAAAAAATATCAAGCAAGCCAGGTCATAGGAGAAGACCGCTTTAAGCCGATACAAAGGCAACAGTAACTCAGATACACCCTTTTGTTACAACTTAAGGTATGCAGAAGAGCATCTCACAACACATCAAACCTTGAAGTAGATGGGCTACAGCAGCAGAAGACCACACCAGGTGCCCCTCCTGTCAGCTACAAACAGGAAACTGAAGCTTCAGTTTGAACTGGCTCACCAAAACTGGACAAGATAAATCTAGAAAAACGTTGCCTGGTCTGATAAGTCCTGATTTCTGCTGTGACATTAGGCCTAAAAACAAAAGCATGGATCCACTCAGCCTCATATCGGTGGTTCTGGGTGGTGGTGGTCTAACTGCTACTACTGTCTAATACAAGTAAAGTGTCCAGACATTGTTCTGTCATTACTAATAAGTGTTTAATTTATGATAAAGTATCAAAAGCTTTAGTGAAAGGTGAAAAAAGTCAGACTGGTGTTGCCTAACAGGAATGCTGTTCATTCAAATATTTGTCTACACATTAAAGAAAAAAAAAAGTTAGCACAAAGGGTAAGAACAAGGGTCAGATTCATATTAAATCAGCAATTATCTTCAATTCCCAATGTGTGAAATTAATAAAAAAAGGGAACCGGTGGCACTTTTTGCATCATTCTTGAGTCATTCATTCTCTAACACACAGTGTCACTTCGGTGCCTTTTATGTTTTGTTTTATTTAAACCTCCAGTGATTTTCATGAGCATCTGATCTGATGACAGTCTTATGATCTTGAAGTATATTCTCAAAAAAAAAAAAAAAAAAAAAAAAAAAAATAATATCTTTTGAAGGGGTTCTGATTATGACTTGTAGCAAACTTACTTTCAGGTTTCAGCTCAGCGAAAGGGTTAGAAAGCAGTTTTTAATGCTCAGCAGGACCAAAGCAATGGGAGCTAACGGATCACAAAATATGTAGACACAAAATATCTCTATATACACACTCCACGTGAGTTACAACAAAACTATCACAATTTTCAGTGTGAGGAAGCTTACTTATATTAAACAGAATAGCAGAAGCTTCCTTTTAAGAGACCAACTGAATGGCTTAGATGTTATCAAATCATCTTTGACGGATTTCCCGTGTTAGATCTAGTTCAGTCATGAGGGAGCAGCACAGATAAAAGGCTGAATAAAAACAGTCGGATGTAATATGAAGGCAACAGTTTGAGTCTACCAAGACCCTGAGAGACCCTGTGGCAGCGCATGAAAGATTCTTTTCTGCTTCTTATCTGATTTGAGTTGTACACACTGAGCATTTGGTTGCTAAAGAACAACAGGTCACATTGAAAACATAAGAAAACTCACAACTGAAATAAGAAAAACATTATCTCAAGCTGTCCATCCTTTAAATGAAAAGTTATTAAACGCTGACCTCAGCATTGCTTTTTAGCACAACAGACTCCCCTTAAAACCCTCACCAGCCTTTAATATCCAACATATGCAAACAGTTTGGCTCTATGTACGTTTTACTGCATCTTTAAAAGACTTGTGTAGACTTTCTTCTTAAGCCTCATAAATCACCATCTAAAACTTGAACTCGACTCTGTATAATTAGCGGTGACCTGTGTTGAGGTTAGTGCATGTCTGAATTGACAGAGGACTGACCTTTTGACCCAGGAAGAGGCTCTTGGTGGAGAGCACGGTGAAGCTGTCAGATGGAGATCCCTCTGTAGTGCTGTCCGCTGACGCCGCCTTGCTCACCTCACCCTGCTTCTGTTGAGGACACAGAATACATGTTGACATGTGACACTTCACTTCTAACTGCAGCAATAATGCCCCCCCACCCCCACGGGAGGGTCAGAGGTCAGCTACTGCCTCTGTGTTAAAGCTGCAGGTTTTAATAATATCTTGCCTCAGTTTTGTGTCTTCAGTTGCATTTATTTCTGAAAGTTAGTGAAGTCACTCCTGCAGCGCCATTAGTTCCCCGTTTCATTTTCTTTTCCTACCATGTGGAAAAGGATGAAACCTCAATTTCAATAATAATTTCCTGATGTTACCTGAATGCAAATTATTTTGTTCCAAACTTAAGCTCCAGAAGTGTTAAATCCACTCCAGATATAACTGGGGCAAAAAGGTTTGCTTAAACATAGTGTATGTTTTCTTGAAGGGTGGGGGTTTTCTGCTCCTACTTGTCTTTCCAAATTTGATTATTCTCAATTTGCTTGGTTTCTGTTTTTTGTCTGCGTGGAATTTAATTGAGTGTAAAGAGGGTGTATTTCCTCTCTTACAGCCACAATGGGTCAAACGTGTGTTTGTGAAGTGGTGCAGCTCCACAGCTATCAGCAGGAGAGCAGGAATAGCTTTCCTGCAATCAGCAGTGGAGTGTCTAGCATCTGTCGCCATGGTGAGTATGTATGCTTTTTTAAAAAATAAATAAATAAAATAAACCCAATAGTTTGGAGGATTTTGAGACGTGCCCGACAATTAAGCGCAGTAACGACCAATGATACACTTCAAACAGTTAAAATCAGTCACAGTCGTCTTAAAGGCATCAGTCTTGTTCACATTAAGGCATACCTTAGCCTTGCCTCCTGCCTTTTTCCCACTCAGTTTCTTAGCTGTCGTTTTCTTGACCGACTTGGGTTTCTTCTCGGGGGCAGGTGAGACGGGCGTCTCCAGTTTCCCCTTGGCGCCTCTCTTCTTGGCCAGCAGCTCTGGATGGATGTTGGGCAGGACTCCACCTGCTGCAATGGTCACGCCTTTCAGCAACTGCAACAGAAATGTGAAATTAGACAGACCAAGACAAAGTCCACGATGCCCTGCACCACCTGGAAGTTAGGATCATTATCTATAGAGCAGCTCACCTGGTTCAGCTCCTCATCGTTGGCGATGGCCAGCAGGATGTGTCGTGGTGTCACACGACCTTTTTTATTGTCTCTGGCCGCGTTACCTGCCAACTCCAGAATCTCAGCTACATGGTTTGTTTGTTTTTTTAAAAAGAAGAAGAAGAAAAAGAAATCATCATCAAAGGTGCTTAAAAAGAAACGGCTTTGTGTCCTGAATGCTGAACGTATGAGTGAACCTGATTAACTTTCATGAGGTCTTCAAAGAGTAAATGTGCCTCCGAATGTGATTTAAAGCAAACATCAGGACAAACATGGGTGATCTCTGAACTGTGAAATCCCTCAGTATACAGATTTCCAGTGCTTCCTCATCAGTATCCTCTAGCAGCACCATCTCTAATAGCTAATCTGCAGCACTTTGCCTTCTATTGGATATCAATCTATTGCTATCTATTGCTATCCAATAGATTTACAAATATGTAAATAACAAAGCATGCTTTGTCACGGGGATTTTTTTTTTTCTTAAAGTGCCCTTACATACCCCTAAAATGATTTTAAAGTAGCCATTTGGTAGTTTTATTGTCTTGATTCTGGAGTCAGTCCTTGTGCTGCTGTCTGTTAATATTTAACCACTCTCTTCCATTGCAAAATAAATCTCACCAGTAAGATACTCGAGGACAGCAGCCAGGTAGACAGGAGCTCCCACCCCGATGCGATATTTAGGCAATCCCCTCTTGATGTAGCGCAGCATACGCCCCACGGGGAAGATGACCCCGGCCTTGGTGGACCGTGAGGTCTTGGTCGACTTCTTCTTTCCTCCTCGGCTGGACATGGTGCTGTCACTGCTACCAGCGTCAGGCTCTGCACGGGCACATCAGCCACGATCCATTGACAAATCTGAACAACACTGATCTCTTTTATTACAAACTATTAATTTGGTGCATGACAAAAAGACCAATACCCATTAGCTAAATATCAAAAAGATTTATCTTTACAAGCTTCTTAAATGGCTGCAAACATTGTGGATCAGACTGAGTAGTCTATTAAGCAATCTGTAGATAAACAGAGTAATCCTTTGATAGGAAAACGTACCCGTTTTAACTTTTATGTGACTGGAGCCCCTGTCTTGGATTTACAAACTAAAAATTGTAAATAAATACACAGATAACAAGGACTGGTTGGAACAGCCATTAAATTCCAGACATAAATGAGTTCTGATGTCATGGGGGCTTCATAAAGAAGGAGGGGGGGGTTAGTACGCACAGTATGCCGCTTTCCCTCGGGACTCCTACTCTTGAGCATTTGATGGGAAACTGCACAGGACCCAAATAAGCCTTTCATTTTATGTCACCGTGGGGAAATTGCGCAACCCAAATGTGACATTTACGGTCCTCACATCTCGAGAGAGGTCGCTCATCAAACGTAAGCGCGATACGCACGCGGTGAGGCAATAAAAACTTCCCAAGTCGACCCCGCCGCTTTACGAAACGTAAAGATTACTGTGAGCGAAATCAATGCTGCTGCACCAAATGCAGACACCAATTAGCTGTGTGGTAATCAATTAGCCCACAGCACAGGCCACGCCACCCCCCTCAAAAAAAAAAAAAAAAAAAAAAAAAAAAAAAAAAAACCCTTCTCCCAACGCAAACACTCCGCGCGCGACACAGTGTCCAAGCCCCCGTTTCCCGCGGCTCTTCCACTTTTTTTCCACCAACACACAGCAAGCACGTTTTATTTCTCCCGCAACATCTGCGGCATTTCTCCACTCTGACCAGGTGTAAGGTGGGCTGAACCGCCACTGACAGCTATTTCCGCGTGTCAACAGCCCGCCGGATGTCTAGCGCGCGTGTGTTTAATTCCCCCACAGTCCGTGCGCGTGACTAACGCCAAATACTGAGCTGTCAGACGACCCGAGGACGATTTTAATGCTCGGGTCAACGGACTCTCGGGTGGAAATAATCCCGGTAGAGCGGCGGCAGCTGCCCGCTCCTCCTTCCCTCCCCTTCCTGCCCGTCAGCCCCAGCAACACGGTCTCCCTGTCGGCCTCCATGCCAGGGAAAAAAAAAAGCACGAAATGGGAACGTTAACGTCTCAGCCGGAGTAACGGAGACCGGCTCGACCGACAGGAAACGCCAACACCAGAGCTGACACGGCTGTGCGCGAAGCCGGCGGATTACTTACAAATGCGAGAGAGGAACGGAAAAATTTTCCTCTCGGTCTCCGGTAACAAGCCTGGGCAGTGTCCCCGTCTCCCACAATCCACAGCGAGTTGAAATATCGGAGCGAGCCAGCGCTGCTCGCAGAGCGCGACTGCTGAGAGCAGAGAGCAAAGCTGCTGAATCTGAATCTGCTGCTGCTGCTGAGATTATCCTTAACCCTTTACACCTTTTTACTTTTGTCAAAAACACGTGGTTTGAGTGGAAATGCTGGACGTTTCCCGCGCTTATTGATAATAATAATACTACTACTAATAATATTAAGCTGATTTAAGCTGATTCTTTCACTATGCACCAATTAATCCAATATAGGCTACCTTGATTATTTTCAGAGGTACAAATATTTTCGTCTACATCAGACTAGAATATGTTTATGTTTTAATCACTTATTTGAACATCCTTTAAAGACCTTACCTTATGAATTTATAATAAGTGTCCTACATGGACATCATTCTTGGACGTTTCAGCTAGCTTGTACTTGTTTACCTAATTTCTTTTAATAATGAGTTCCCCAATAGTCTTAAATCTGGTGTACGGTTGGCTTCATAACCCTTTGGGCAGTTAAATTTCCACCATCACAGTGGATTTTAAATCGAGCTTGCATAGTTGTAGAAAAAAATATATTTGGAGAGCCAAGGTTAACTTGTACCAGAATGGTGGAAAGAGAAAAGCATGGGGAAGGAGAAAAACAGCTCTTGACCTGAAGCATATCACATCATCTGTCAAACATGGTGGATGCAATGTTATGGTATTGGCATGCATGGCTGCCAGTGGAACCAAGCATGTAGAGTTTATTGATGAGGAGATTTCTGTTAGAAGTAGCAGGACAATTGAATAATGGCCAAAGTCAGTCACCCAATAGAGTAGCTTTTTAGTTAATAAATACAAAAACCGTCACACCAACCCTCTGCATCCATGAATCTTCTCTGTGGTCTTCCTCTTTTCCATCCTTTGTCCAGTGTATCTACTATCCCTCCTCTGCACATGTCCAAACCACCTCAGCCCTGCCTCTCTAACTTTGTCTCCAAACTGCTCAACTTTGACTCCCAATGAAAACCTTAACTCTGCCATCTCCAGCTCAGCCTCCTGTGTTTTTGTCAGTGACACTGTCTCCAAACCATGAATCATAACAGGTCTCACTACTTTCTCTTTCCCTCTTGCTGCTATCCTTCTGTCACAAATCACCTCTGACACTCGTCTCCACCCATTCCACCCTGCCTGCACTCTCCTCTTCACCTGTCTGTCACCACTGCAAACAAGAAGGAGCTTAAAGCCGATCCCTGATGTAATCCTACCTCCACCCTGAACCCATCTGTTACTCCAATTGCACAATGTCTAGCCATCCTCATATATATCCTCCACCATCCTCACACACTTCTCTGGCATTGCTGGCGTCCTCATACAGTATCACATTTTCTCTCTTGGCACCCCACTATGTGCTTTCTTTATCCACAGACACAGTGCAACTCCATCTTTATACTTCTCCACCAACACTCTCAAAGCAAACATCACATCTGTAGTGCTCTTTCTCTGCGTGAAGCCATACTGCTGCTTACTGATCATTAGCTCTTTCCCATATCTTCATGTTATGAGTCATCATACCATGCCATTCCTGCAGCTCTGCATATCACCTTTGCTTTTGCATATCTGTGCAAGTATGAATGAAAAGGGCTGTGATTGCAAAACAGTTAATGCAAACTTTTGTTAAACTTTTTTTTGTTCATTTCATGATATGAAAACACAACTGAGGCTTATACAGCTTACAATTTCAGCACAGTCCAGAGGCCTGTAGTACTTGTAGAGTAGTAAGTGGAGTAGTAGATGTAGTAGTAGTAGTAGTAGTAGTAGATGGAGTAGTAAGTGTAGAAAAAATATAGCGGTGATTTGCTACATATTTCAGTTGATCTACATGGACTTTTAACTGCATAATCCTAATGTGTATCTAAATATTGCTTGCAGATATCCACTGGATTTTAGCATCACTGCTGCTCTAACCAGACGGGTGCGCAAAGCCCATGATGTGGTGCAGTGCTCAGCACAGTGCCGCAGAATGTTTGCTCACAGGATAGTCTGAGCTTCTGTCCGTACAGAGAGAAAAGATTAGCTCACTGGTCTGCTTTGTCAGAAATTTAAGCAGCAACAGAAGGAGGAGGCTCAGTTAATAGACTTATGGGCTTCATCATTTATCTCACTGTTGTCAGATTTCTGTCACTGTGATAGAATAGTATCTTTAATAGTTTAGCTTTTACACGTGAGACCTGAACCTGGCCCTGCTGTTCCCTCTGCAAGATGCTTAAGGTCACTGAGTGCATCAGAAAGGTCTTCTTCTTGGGTGCTGGTTTAACTCACTGCGTTGAGCAGGTGACCAAAAGATTAAAGACTAAAAAGGCCAAAAATGTGTTTCAAAAATAAAAGTTTTCTTCTTCTTTCCACTTAATCAGGCAGCTCATCACCTGAATTAAGGGGCGTAATTTCCAGGGGGGTTAGGGGGGTTATGACCCCCCAATAATCAGACCCAACCAATATAACCCCCATTAAAATTATGAATTATCTTGCATAAATAGGCTGTTGATTCTTTGTTTCTTTACTCATTTCAATTATTACCAGGAAAATAGTTGCATGTTTAATCATCTGGAATTTACCCAGATTTATTTATTTATTTAGATCTTGACCCCCCCAATGTTCAGCACAAAGTTACACCGATGCCTGAATTACCACCACCGTCTATTGTAAGGGTAACCGAAGCATGCTGTGTGACAAATTTTGTTTTTCAGATTAGTTTTTACACTCCTAGACCAAAGATAAAACACGTGTCTTCAACATGTATGAGCTAAATCTTTGGTGCATCTCCTGGTGCTGAGAAAGTTATGCAGCTAATATGCAGGCAGAAGTCCTAAATAAAATATGGCATTTATTAAAGCATTAATACTCAAACGGTGGAATCCCACCACCACCCACGTGATCTGAATAAAATATTTAAGCTGCAGGAAAAGCATAGAAACAACTGTAAAAACAAACAGATAATGTCTCTGGCCACCCTTCATCCAAAGGTTTATCAGCTGTTTAGGTAAGTAGTTCGGTAGGTACCAGAATTCATCTAATACTTCATGACTGTTAAAAACTGTATATGTGCAAATCAAACCTGAAAAAAGGAGATTTAACACGAAAACAAACAAACCAAAAAAAAAAGCTGAAGGACATTCAAAGACAGTCAAGGCTGTGCAGGACTCGCATCTGATAGATGTGTGCACCATACTGATGCAGTGCACGCAGTTTCTCACCAGAGGTCAGACCTGAGCTGTGTAGTAAGCTCGCCTCTGTTTGCATCTGGCATACAGAGAGCTAAAGTTTGTATCAGTGTGAAAATACGCTGCAGGGACCGGATGAAATCGGACTAACTAGATCTCATTTAGTGCATAAAAACCTAAATCAGACTTAAGATGACTTTTACAACAAATCAATCAATCCATCAAATGTATAAGTCTGCTATGCAGCATTTACAGTGAAACTATTTTACCTAAACTTGTGATATATACTTCAGTTTTCTGATAAACCAATTAAGTTATTTATGTGTGTAATATAATAGAAAAGTACTGAGGATCATGTCTCCTCGTTCCTGTGATTCCCAACCAAAAGAAAGACTGAAATAACAGAAAACATAATATAATAACTAATATTATAATTTAAAAAACTGCACTGTAAATTTATTTTTATTAAATCACACAGAGTAAAACTCGCACACAAAATCAGATCCTATGGCTTGAATAAAATTTGGTCACACCATGATGGTGGGAGTAGAGTGAGTTGAAATTTGTCGCCCCCTCCTGGAGGGTCTGAGTCTGGATCTGAAAGTGTAGGCTGATAATACAAAGAAATAATAAATTAATTAAAAAATAAAATCTGCCGAGACTTTCATTCAGTTCTGGCTAACTGATATCAACAGTAAAATAGTAAAAGACAATATGTCAGCAGACTACACTGCTGATATAGCACAATCTGTCATGTAATACAGGAACGGCGTCGTCCAAAGGAAATAATGCAGTTGCCAATTTCATCAGTACAGGATATCATAAAATGTGTCATAAATGCATTAATTAAACAATTTAGAATCATAGCCAATAAAAGAATAAACAGCAATAAATCTACAGACTAGAGATGAGAGAAGCTCCTCTGAGATGTAAGAAGTGCATCACCTCTCTTTCCACATTTTCATATTATCCGCAAAAGTGTTTAAATCATATTTTTTACAGTGTGCCGATCGCCTGTTTCACAATGATTGGTGATAATAAACGAAGCCACATGTTGCTGACAAATCTGAAAGTCTTCTTGGTTAGGGAGTATTAAGTGATAACTGCACGAGAAGTTACAGCACGGAAAATAGGGAAAAGTGCATGCACGTGCATCCTGTAGGCATTCATATCATCTCTGTAAAGCTGCAGTGTTGTACATGGAAGTACAGTACTGTGAAAGAGTTTGACCACCCCTCATTTGTTCATATTTAGCTAGAAAATTTTAAAAGATTTAGAGAATAAATGTTTTAAACTGCAGAAAAAGCTCTGGTAGTTCATCGCCAGCCTACCCAGTAATTAAACAGAGCATTTTTGTTCATTCACAGAAAATGCTCAATTATTTATTTATTTTACTTTGAAATCATTGTAAAAACCTGAAATTTATAAGTAATTGTTTATCTATTTCATAATTACTTTGGTGTTGTGTGAATGATCACGTGGGAGATCTTTATCAGTAGCAAAAGCTGTAAAACTTATGAAAATACAGTTAAAGGTCTAAAGTTTATGCCGTCCATCACATTTTCCAAAGCCGTCCACTGGGCCAGATTGGAGAAGCTTACTGTTGTACCATTTTCCCAACCTCCTCTGTACATGTTGATGTGTTGATCCAAAAATGTTACATTTTGATTCATCACACCATCAGACCTGCTGCCACTGATTTTCAGTCTGGCTCTTGTGTAATTTGGCATACCTCAGCCTTTTCTCACTGTTTCCTTTTCTTAAAAATGGCTTCTTGACAGCCACCCTCCCACTTAGACCATTTCTGGTCTACTGAGGCTTCATTGTAGATTTAGATGGATCAACTGAAGGGTCAGCTGCATCTCTCAGGTCATATTTAAGACCTTTGAAGGATTTTTTTCCCCCATTTTCTAAGAATGTAACTTTCAGATACTGTTTATTTACTGCAGATAGTTTTTTAGGCCTCCGCAGTTTCAGCTAATAGTTGTTTGGAAATCACCCTATTAGTACAAAAACTCTATTTTATTCCTGTCAAACTGTGTTACTGTTGGCATTTTCCATAGATTCAACTAAAGAAAGTAAGACCAAATTATATAGTAACAAAATGTCTAAAGATGAAATTTAACCCTTTCACGCAGATTGGTCACTACATTGGACAGCTATTCAAAGGCTGTTGTCTTGTATTTGTGACAGTGTTGATGGTATACTTGCACATAAACCACTACATTGGACGCTGATGTGTCACTCCATACCCTGCCATGTTTAAAAAAAAATGAAGTTCAAAATGCACATACAAGTTCAAAAATCTTATTTTTCATGCCTAAAGATGAATAAAAATACTGAAGAAAAAAATCCTGAATGAGGTTGTCATAATTCATGCATGAAAGGGTTAAGATGGGTTCTTGACTAATTTGTTTTTTTTCAGCAATAAGTCTTAAAAAACACTCTGTTATAAGGATTGGATTGAAAAAGCAGCCAATGTCCACAGAAACCTTTGAAAGACCTTCAAAACACCAGAAAACCAAACTATTGCTCCACAACTTTTTTTACAAACTACAAGTAAGTTTGGATCCTTGGACTCAAACTATAAAGGAATGAAAGGTGGCTAAAGACTGTTGCCCAGAACTGTACTTCCAAACTGAAGGTTGGACTTTCAGAGTTAAAGCAATACTTTGAGTGATTAGATAACAATATACTTTGCCTTTAGGATATTTTACTATAAATAGAAGAAACAAAAGTGATAGTTACAGGTACTGTCTGTGCAAAGCCTTACTTGTTATCTGTGCATTATAGCTTTATTGTTGTTCAGGCGAGGGGTGGAGCAAAGGTACGACCACAGCCACCACAGACTAATGTCTGACCGCCCCTCTGACCATTTTACACAACCAATGGTGAAGCCCATTAGGATCAGCAACTCACATGAACCCCCCCAAGATTTTTTTCTTTTTCTTTATAGTGTTTTGCAGAACCATCCCTCTACAGCATTACTTCGTATATGGATACATTTTAACAGCACACCCACTTTTTTAAATTACAACTATGCACTTTCACCATGCACTGCCATGTTCCTCCTTTGCCATGATCACTGTAGTTTATTTGGGGTCAGTACTCTGAGCTCCACATTCACAGTTAAAATAAAAGTATTCACTGTTAACTCTTGTTTTTATCTGTAAGTTGTAAAAATAAGCGAGAGCTAATTTCCCTGAGGTGGTTTTTACTGCAGGGAATGCCAGGAGCACAATGTGTACAGCATACAGACCCACAGTGTAATACAGCATTTTCAGATATACCACTAGCCTATTAGGAGATGCTTTCTACAGTAAAACACAGCAGTATCACATGTGCATATATGTAATATTTATGCACCATTCATTCAAATAGGCTTTTGACGTACAGATCTTCAGACACATTTTCCTAAAGTCTTGTTTCTTTGGAAATTTAAGCATCTCCACGAGAATGTCAACTGGAACTGCGTGCTGGCGCGGTTAGGAGAGAGCATGGCTCTGAATGAATAAAGAGTTCAAGATTTTAATTCAGTTTGAAAGCACAGCTGAAAGAGTTCCAGGTCTGCGTTCACTGAGCTGTGTGAGAGTGAACGTGGCTGCACTGGTTTTAAATGGTTGGAATTTTCTTGCATTAGTGAAATGTTTGGTTTTTTATGCTTTTTTTTAATCATGTGCTCCCATGCCCCTGTAGTTTCTCAGTCATCTGGGTCACGGTCGTCTATAGAGCTCGAACTAAGAAGACAAGTGGAAGAAGAATATGTGCTCTTGAATCTACACTTTTAGTTATTTTATTTTTCGTTGAAAGCTAATTGCCAGCCTATTCATTAAAAGCTCTTTTCTGGATCTTGACTGCTGTTTGTTCTGTTCTCTGTTAAGATGATCTCACTGTTCAGGTTAACGTTCAGGTCTGGGCTCTGGGGAGGCCAATCCATGACTGTTAGTGTCCCAGTGTGTGTTTTTCTATCCAGGTATGCTTTTACTCTACTGGACGTGTGTTTGGGATCACTGCAGGCTATGGTGAAAATTGAAGCTGTTGCCAGTCAGATGCTTTCCAGATGGTGTTGCATGTTGGTTTAAAATCTGGGCTTCAGTGACCAGAAGATAGATCAAATGAAGTTCCAGATGCATCTCTCAGGTCCTGTGGGCTTTGAGCTTTTCCTGTTTCTTAAGGACATGACTTTCAGATATTGTTCATTTGCTGTAAATAGTTTTTGGAGGCTTGCCATTTCTTTTTTTGTCCTCTATTCTTTCAGTTTCCTTGTTTTGAGGACACATCGCACACCATGCTGAAATATGCATTGTGTGCGTATATTATTGTAGCGTTTCAGCTAATAATTGTTTGGGAATAACCACTTGCAGAAATATATTTTAGGGCTGTTAAACTGTGTTCTTTGGCATTTTTGCAGATTTAACTGAGGAAATTAGAATAAATAATGTGTTTTATGACAAGCTGCTAATAATAAAGTGCACAAAGATACCATTTAAAATCGGTTCTTTGCTAAGTTGTCTGATATGTGTAGACACAACATTGATTCATCCCTTGAGTTAGCTGCCTTTGCTATGTTTGAATCATTTGTAGGTCAGTGTTAAGTGTTTATCAAGCAAAAACCAGTTCTCTGAAATTAGTCAGGTACAAGAACTGGACAGAACAGGAGTGAAAATGAGCCAGAATCCAGAGACAAACGCTGAAAGAAATCCCAGAGAACTATTGCTAAAGACCACGTTAAGAAATGACAAGACAATCTGGCTCATTAGAAGCCAAATATAAGGATATAAGTATAAATGATTCATGTTTTCCTGCTTTCCCTGCTACAATTGGTTTCTGCTTTGAAACTTCACTCTGCAAGTAGACACGACTGCACTGAGAAGCTTCAACAAAGAGAAAGGATCCTGCAGCGAACAGTTATGATCATTAATGATTAATCTGGTCGTTGGTTTCTATATTTCTCAGCGAATCTAAATGAAAAACGATTTCCTAAAGACTAAAGTACGAAAATAAAATATCCAAGCAAATCTGACAGCGTTATTCACTTAATGCGACCGGTGCTGACAAAATCTTGTCAAAACATCCTACCGTAGCGCTACCGTAGCGTAAATTTATGGTCTTGTCTATCAATCTACCTTATCAGAATATGCTACCTTACGTGGTTAATGGCTCCATGACATATCTATAGGTGGCCAAATCACACTATGAAAACATGCTTCCTGCTTGGATTTATTTAGGTAGGACGTTCAGATGGCCAAATCACACTATGAAAACATGCTTCCTGCTTGGATTTATTTAGGTAGGACGTTCAGATGGCCAAATCACACTATGAAAACATGCTTCCTGCTTGGATTTATTTAGGTAGGACGTTCAGATGGCCAAATCACACTATGAAAACATGCTTCCTGCTTGGATTTATTTAGGTAGGACGTTCAGATGGCCAAATCACACTATGAAAACATGCTTCCTGCTTGGATTTATTTAGGTAGGACGTTCAGATGGCCAAATCACACTATGAAAACATGCTTCCTGCTTGGATTTATTTAGGTAGGACGTTCAGATGGCCAAATCACACTATGAAAACTTATGCTTCCTGCTTGGATTTATTTAGGTAGGACGTTCAGATGGCCAAATCACACTATGAAAACATGCTTCCTGCTTGGATTTATTTAGGTAGGACGTTCAGATGGCCAAATCCAATGAAAACATGCTTTCCACTATTGAAACGTTCAGATGGCCAAATGCTTCCTGCTTCTGCTTGGATTTATTTAGGTAGGACGTTCAGATGGCCAAATCACACTATGAAAACATGCTTCCTGCTTGGATTTATTTAGGTAGGACGTTCAGATGGCCAAATCACACTATCAAAACATGCTTCCTGCTTGGATTTATTTAGGTAGGACGTTCAGATGGCCAAATCACACTATCTTCCTGCTTGGATTTAAAACATGCTTCCTGCTTGGATTTATTTAGGTAGGACGTTCAGATGGCCAAATCACACTATCAAAACGTGCCTCCAGCACACAATCATCTAATGTTGACAAAGAATACAAAAGAGACATGGAGGGGAAAAAGACAGGTGTTTTTATTTGAAGTTGTTATGTGTTTTCCTTACATTTTTGCATTTATATTCTTGATTGCTCTCTTTATATTTTGCACATGCAAAATGTGCCCATCTTTGGCAAGATTCACACTGCACCTGGAAAGGAAAAATAAATAGCTCATATTATGTTTGGTGAATACTATTAGTCAACATTTTAAACATGATTAGCAAGTAATGATACTAAGACTTATGTGTTTCTTTTTGTTTTTGTTTTACCATTTCAATCATGCTGCGGTCAGCATCAGCATCTAACATAGAGCAAACAATGCAGTAGTCCTCAGCGTTCCCTGAAACACATTCATGGTTAGGTTTTAATCAAACATTATTTATTGATTAATTAAAAAAAAAATAATAGTACATTTTTTTCCACAAATACTTCATGGCAAATTAGTCCCTGAATTTTTTTTAATTAGACTTTCAGAAGGGTCTTATCTGAAAATGTTTGAAAAGCACTATTTGGTACTGTGCTGTTTGAAAAGCACTATTTAAATTGGAAGTACACACTCTAATGTGATAAGGACTTTACTGGACTTACCTCGATGTTCAAGTAGGGTGCAAGCTATCTGCATTAAGCTCCAGCACAACTGCTTCTGTAGTGGTTAACACCTCACTGACCTCTCCAAAAGCAAGGTACTGTTCTGCAAACTGTGAGATTTCTCATTATTATTATAATGTAAAGTCCTAATTGTAGCTAACAATAAATGGAATCATTTGAATAAGGGTTACCTTTAACAGCAAAACTCCGCAACTGCTGGAATCCTGTTGCTTGTTGTGTTGCATAGTGTGTAACTGCCACTCCATGGTGTCTTCATGCCCTCTCATCCTCAGAAAATTCCTAGTTGAACAAAAATGTTTGTAATGAAACAAGAAATGTTTTATGTTTAATACCTGAACATAAAACATACAAGAATAATACCTCAGTATCATACATACCTCCAGTTGCGCAGAATTTTCCTGTCATAAACACCTTCATTCCCCATGGGGTCTATGAGCAGTATTTTCTGTGCAGAAATGTTGACAATCTAAAGAAAAAGTTAATAAATTAAAAATTACAATAGTTTTTGCCACTGAAAACCTATTTAAGAATAACACTTTGAGCAAGAAACTGCTTCCCAACAAATTATGCAAATTAATAACTAAATAAACACATACCACAAGAATCCAGTGTGTACCAAAGTTCACAGGGCACAGCCACATGTCTTCAACTGGGAACTTCATCTGTGGGATTGGAAGTGCAGAGTAATTCGATTTACTTAGGTACCTTGCGTCTCAGGGTGTTTTCAAATATAGTCTTGTTTAAAGGAACCGAACTCTGTCCTCAGAAATAGAAATGACTCAACTTTTTGGACCACTTCTGAACTTTCAACTTACCTTTGGTGAGGCATCTGAACTGCCCAGAAAACAACGAGCTTGCAACTACTGAACAGAGCAGGTGTACAGCATTCTGTATAAGTATACAAAAATGTTACAGAACAGTAAATACATTTTTTTGTATTTCAAAATAACTGGGCAAAGGACATTTCTTACTTACCTTCGTCTCTCAATAACACGTTGCAGGTATGCATCAATGACCTGTTTTGAAAAGTTAGAGTTTATACACAGCAGCAACAATTTTGAAGTAACTGCTTGAGTGCTGTACACAAAAACTTGGAAAGAAATATAATTGCTGATAAAGGTTCTTTCTGCATATACTGGAACTGGGTATTATGATGTCACAGATGTCACAACATCTGTGTTGTGGTTGATAACAATCTTTTCTATGGAAGTGAATGGGTGAAACCTTATCAGAGTTTTGCTATATAAACCCCCACCTACCCGCACAGTTTAAACTATTAATGGTGTCTGCACTGCAAATGCTTCAGAAGGAGAGCACTTCAAAATCAGAGTCAATAATGATAAGTTATCTTACCTCATCAGAAAGCCACCGTGACCCCTGCAGTGTTGAAAAGAGGAATCAAATAACTTGTATGGTCCAACAACTGATTCCAAGCGCCCAGTATCCTTTTGCAGCCCATAGCCTCTTTACTGAAAAGAAAAATATGATAAGTTAGCTCAGGCATGCATGAGATTTTTAGTGGAAAAGCTGGGTAAAGGCCAGCACGGCCACAACAGGAAAAAGTCAACACAATAAACATGCATTTTCACGCAGAGAAATAGGAAAGGTACAGCGAGTGGGCAAAGAAAATTACTGACAGGCAGATCCATTTCAGACTTCCACAAGCTCAGTGCATGTTGCATGTTTCTTTACATCCAATATGAGTTGAAGACTGCAAAATGCAAACAAAGTCATGCAATGGTCAATCAAGTTACAACGTAAACTGGCAACAAATGACCAACGGGTCAAAAAGAGTTGTTCACTATGCCACCTTCACTTTCTAAGCTTTGTTTCCGAGAGGAAGTTCTTGTTCCACGCGTTTCTGGTCCTGGAACAGAAATAAACTCCTTATGTAGAGCAACAACTTTTTGTCAGCCGTTTTGGGTGCATAATGAATAATAGAGGTCTGGTATCCTCTGGACTTTGCTGGCACTGAGGGTCAGCAGGAGGATGGCAGGGGGGGCATCTTCAGGTCTGTGCTGCTGTTCACTGTCTGACTGTGAGTTGGGTATTTTTCATTGTCACTGATATTTACATGGTGGCTTCTTCTATACGGCTTGATATGGTCAATGCTGTAGTGATTTTTAAAGTTGCTCCTTCCGTGTTTTTAATCTCACACATTTGCCAGTGATGTCTTGAATGGTGTAGGGTCCTGAAAATCTGGATCAAACCTTCCTCCCTTCCTTCCACGTTTCCTCATGTTCAAGAAGAACTTCATCTCCAACGCTGTACACAAGGTTTCTGTACTTCTTCTGGACTCGTCTGGCATAGGCTTCCTTTTGTAAGTCTTGGGACTTTGCCATATTTTCCTCGACAGTTTTTTTAACTTGCTCTTGTGCGTCTCTTGTAGAAGATACAAAGTCACCGTAACTCGACTCCTCAGGAGAATGATGGAGGACAACTAAAATTGTCACATTTTAAATTACTATTAAAATCATAAAGACAAATAATGCATGTGAAACATGAACTGAAAATTGTAGCTATAATAACTCATGTTTAAAAGTAAATATACTATTATAAAGCTTTGAGCACAGAAAGCCACAAAGATAGACTCATATCATTTTTTATAGTCACTTTTTCCTCTTGATACACTTCCATAGGTGAACACATTATACTTAAAGGTCTCCTCAACATTTATTACTTTACATAAAGAAACAATCATAAAGAAGTAACTAGTCACTTACTTTATCTTTTAAATGTATCTTGCATATAGAAGTTAAGCAGAGAAGATTAAAGCTGCAGCCAATATCAATATGCACAATTTCCAATTAAGATGACATTTAATTTATGCATTATCATAGTTGTTGCATAAATAAAATTCCTTAATAACACTTACTGGGACTTCGACAGGAACTTCAGAAGGATCGTAGCCTCTCTCCCATACATTAAACGGAATGGTGTGTATTTGGTTGTGGTGTGGACCTTGGACCTCAAAGAAAACAGTGTAGCATCCAGATACACATCCCAGTCATTCTGTTGACTGTTGACTAATTTTCTCAGGGCTCTACATGTGGACATAAAAAACCACAATAGTGACAGTGTCTTAAAAGCAAATGAAATGTTACATACAAATAAAACATACCTTTTTATGTTGTCATTTGTCTTTTCGTCGAGGCCATTTGTCTGAGGGTGATGCGCTGCTGTGACACTTCTATCTATTTTCATTAAGCTGCAAAGTCTTGAGTTGAGCTTCAAAGAAAAAGAAAATTGTTTTTTAAAACAATCACACAAAACCTTTGGCCTGGCAGCTACTTGGCACACTGTGGCCAAGTATTTACCTAAAGAGGTATGGAAAAAGTAAACTTAACACTTACCTCGTTAACAAATTCCCTTCCTTGGTCGGATAAAATTCGTTTTGGACAGCCATGTCTATATATGATTGAGCACAACTGATGAGCTACCTCAGCAGCACTTTTGCTTTTAATGGAAAAGCCTCAACCCATTTTGAAAAATAGTCTGTTGCAGTCATAATGTACTGGAAGCCACTAGAGCGTTTTTGGAAGAGGTCCAGTTAGATCTATTCCGATTAGCTCCCAGACATGTGACACCTGTCAGTGATAAAAGAATCACATTAATATATAATGTACATGATAACATTACTATTTTCTACTAAAATGCTACTGATATTTACCTTTATACGGGACAAAAATTGGGCATTTTTGATCACAGACGCCCTGACCTGGGTATGTAGCCATACGCTTGAATGAAAACAAACGCTGTTGTGACAGTGACGTACAGAATGTTGTTGGTACGTGTGGGATTTCTATCGATTTTCAGATGCAAAAGCGTGTTCGCAGATTCCAGATAATTACGGCCCAACCAAAGCGAGATATTTAAATGAGAAGGTAAATGAAAAGTATTTCTTGTCCCCCTTCCCTGCATGCCCTACCTGGCCCCCTGGCTAACACTTTTGCTAGATCCGCCTGCACAGTTACCAGCTGTCACTACTTAGAAAGGATCCTGGTGTTATTTGTCTCTCAGAAAGCAGCTCATAACTTCCCTTCAACTCATTCATGTCACCAAAAGGTAAACCTGTTTCTCCATCACCCGTTCAGCTTTCTGATGATTCAGTAAGGACATCTCCTGGTTTCATCTGCATGTTTCTCACCACATATCCAAACCGACATCATGACCAGCAGCTTTGGCGTGGCTCCAGCGCAAACATCAGCTGATACTAGAAATTACTATTAAATACATTCTAACAACAGCTGATCAAACTTAAAGGTGCTGCTGTTGTTTAACGCGATATCTGCTGGGTTTTACTTTTTCTGGCGTAAAGTGACGTTATAAAACAAAACAAGAGAGAAAAGCCGATCAGCTGATCATTTGTCGGTTTACTGATCAAAGCAGCAGTGAGGGAGAGAGTGAGAGAAGAGAGCAGCTGCAACGCAGCACAGAATAACTCCAGCTGTGTCTTTTTCCATCCAGCTAAAGTCCAGACAAACTGCCTCTTCTCTCAGCTCAATCGTGAACACTAATATTTTCTCTGAATGAGGGACCATTACATATTTTAAGGAGTCATGAAACTCTACTAACTAAAACTTATGAATAGAATAAAGTTCACCATCAGTAACATCACAGCACCCACCAGCTGTGTAGAAACTGTCATGCGTTAGCAGATACGCAGTACTGTTATTGTAATGACTGTAAAAAGTCACAACGTAAAATAAACTCCAACTAAACTTGGTTTATATTCGATCCAGATAGACTGCAGGGTCATAACTTCTTCCAGTTCAGTTCACCTGACACTCGGACTGGCGGCTGCCTCGGGTCTCCTCCTCCTGCCTACCCTTTCCCTCATCCACCTGCAAGCAGCTGATGGAGCTCCGCCATGTTCGGCGGCCAGTCCAGCTATGCTAAACTGTAAATCTTTCGTCGACTGTTTTCTGTGATGCTGTCTTTTCGTGCTTGGCTCTCCTGCCTTTGCTAACATGATGCTCATAGCGCAGAAGCTCGATGCTGCATTCACCCTACACTGAGATATTTGAGCTTCACCGTGAAAAACATAGTCGTACATTTGATATTTCATTGGATTTTATTGTCTTGGCTCGGGGTGGCACCTGGGGTGGCTAGTCTGTTTGGGGGTGGCTGTGCCCCCAGGCCACCCGCTGGACACGCCACAGGTGGTTGCACAGCAGCCAATGGCTTTTCCCCGATGACACTGGTCACAGCCAGGACCCTAAACATATTGAACGATCTTTTTATATTATCCAACAATCGCAATTAATTAAACAACAAAAACTGCAAAATGTTCTATAAAAATACTCGATCAAGTGGCATACAGTGTTAAGCCTACTGTACATCAATCTGGTACGGGTCTTCAGGATAACTATGCATTCTATTGGTGCACTATTAACATACTATATACAAATGACAACTTTAAAAATACATACCCAATTAACAATGTCAACCGGGTATTCCATACCAGTAAAATCTGGAACACATTGCAGTTCGAGTCTTGAGTACACCAGTGTGTCCACCTGATGGGACTTGAATGAAACTCTTGAAATAGTCCCCATGGCTTTTTCTTTTGTTTTGATCACTCCTGTATTTAAAAATGTAAAATAATTATAACATGTATTTAACCAATAATTACATTTAGTTATTTACATTACAATACTGGACCTTCAGCCTCGAATTTTGCGCGGTTTGCCTCTGGGACTTATCGTATTCAGATGGGTAGGACCCAACAGACAGAAAGTCATGAGCAGTTCGTATTTGTTCTCCATAACTAAGGAGAAAATTGGACATCTCAACATGTGCTCGAATCCATACAGTAAATAAAACGATCTACACAACGTTATCACGCAATTAACAAGTATGTGGTGCAAAAAGTACTTTCTTCAACATAACAACGCAGTGGTGTCCAGTAACTGCAGGAGGACTAAAATAAATTTTAAAAGCACCAAATAAAACACTGAATATGAACGAGATCGGCACAAAAGCAACGAGATCGGGGTAGGATGAAATAATAGGGTGTACTATTTAAACGGAAATATGGCGTTTGGTTAATCGCATGTAATGTAACAGTAGGACAGCTTGATAGGTAGG